>NW_020955779.1:366103-397886 GCF_003031625.1 Empidonax traillii
TAGCCACACTAGCCCATCCACAGACAAGAAAAAAGTCTCCTGTGGCTGGTTATGGCAGCCAGAGCTGGCAGCTCTGTAGTGTGAGGGAAAACCTGTTCTCTGCACTCCCTGCAGTGTGCAACCTGCCTGGTGTCCAGGTAACATCTCACGCATTTTCTTAAATGCCTTTTGTCCCAGGTGCACCCACACGCTGAGTAGTAAAGAAGTTAGAGTTATGCAGAGTTATATAGAGAAGAGTGTAGAACAAGGACTAATTTTTTGCATGTTTTCGTATTTCCCAGGGTATTGCTTTTCTTGTTACACCACTGTCTGCTAGTGGGGGAATGCCAATAGTGCAGCCTTTCTCTAAAGGAGCAGGCCTGATCCTCCCTCTCAGATGGGCTGGTGTCCTCCTGCTGACTTCTGAACTGGGTAAGAGTCACACCCAGTGCACAGCTGGGGAAGGGGAGGTTTTGGAAAGCAAATGATACTCTGTTAAGTGGTTAGAAGACACAATGAATTAAATAAGCACCTAGCTTCCATTTACACTTGAAAATTTTGTCATGTGGAGCTCTGCCAGTAAACTCCTCCTACATAATTAGAGTGTTTTTTGCCTATAAAATGCATTCCAGTTTGGCAAGCGATATAAGCCATAACATCAAAACCACTTCGCCCCTCTCCAGTGTAATTGTGTCTACTGTAGGGCTTTTGTTGAAGTAGTTAAGTCATAAAAATCACCCTACACAGCACAAAGCCTTCAAGTGCAAACTGAAACCTTGTCTACCCAGCTAGATGTTACTGTGCTTTAAATACAGTTATGGAAAATCAAGATAGATTTGTTAAAACGTGCTGACCACAACTGAATAGTCATCAGAGGCATAGTTAAATCCCATTTAGCAACATATTAGCTAACCATGTACGTGGAGCAGTATAATCTAATTCGACTTTTGCATAGTTGTGGTTGGACAAGGACCATTCAACTTGCCTATATCTAATTTTAATAGTGGCAGAGTGAAATTTGCTTTATTTCAATTGATTTTTTACCGACTTTACAACATACTTATTCTGACACCTGCTACTTTGGTTGTCATCTCAATTAAGTGTGTTGAGTCATTATTCCTTTTAGGCTTTCATATATGTTTTCCTTATTTTTTGATACCATAAACTGTAAACATATCTGAGACACCAATGAGAAAGAAATGTCTGTCACTTTGATGGATACTCCACTGGATCTTTAAATGCAGATTCCCTACAATTTTTTTAATTGTTTAATTTAAACTATTTTCAAACATTAACATAGTAGATTATCAATACAAATGACAATATATCTTTTTTAACTGAGTGTCATTTGCTAAAGGATGTCATCAGGCACACTCAGATAAATTTCCCCCAAAAGACAGTAATTCAATCTTGCATTTATAATAGTCTACCGCATTTTAATTCTTTCACATGAATGTTGCTAGCTTTACTCAAAAAGGAAAATGCTGCTCCTCAGAAAACAATGACACAAGGTTTTATAATTGGCAAGGCTAGGACCTGAAGAAGTCACAGAAAGTTATTTATTAGATCCTACAGAAAGATAATACTGTCTTCCACATACAGTGCAAACTTCATTCACTGATATCCAAAGTCCATCTGCTAATAAAGGACTGGAACAAGGTTTGCCCTGGAATCAGTCACAGTTTGTTACTGAATTCAGAGGAAGTAGATTTAGGCCTATACTGAATAAAGGAGAAACCTAATTTTTCTCTGAGGTGCAATTAATTCTGCAGTGTGATATGAACTTGTTCAAGCAGCTCTACTTATTTCACAGATATATGAATGTCCATGATCATCCTGTGTTAGCACTAGCTAACGGTGTGACAGCTAAACAGTTTGTTAGCAAGAGTCAAAGCAGTAAATGCACAATGCTGCGTCCTGGTGATTGCACTGGCAAATGCGACCAGACAACGTAATTAGCCAAGGTGGAATTAAATTAGGGCATTGCACCTTTATTACAGAAAATACCAGGGGATTCCTACTTGCCACAGATAGGACTTGTGCTTCATCCCAGTCAGGTATTACGGCTCGTGATGCATTTGTACTGTGTCAGGCAAAGAGGGTCTGTCGTGTTACTGTGACCTCTGTAGGACTTTATGTAAAAATAATCCCTGAGGAGATCCCTGCCACCAGCACTGGAAGCTGTGGAAAGGACAAAGTGAATGGCTAAACCAGGAACCAGGAGTGCAGTGGAGGCTTGCACATGCTTTTGGTCATGGGATACTCAATAGACACAGTGGCTGACATTTTCAGAGGACTGGGAGAGAGGTCAGACAGTTTGATATATTTTAGTATTGTTTTTTGACTACAAAACCAGAGAACTAGCAGCTGCTATTCCACTTCAAGCCAGAGCCTCACACTGAAATAATGAAATTCTTGCTTCGCTACTCAAACAGACCCAAGAGCATTTTTTCTAAACACATACAAAAGTGATACAAATGCAATGTTGATGCTGGCATGCAGCCTCCATGTCTACTGCACCCATTGCTTTTGCTTTGGTGGCAGACTGAAAGCAAAATGTATATGAGCCTACATAACTGTTTAAGGTCAATCCTGCCAAGCTAACAGTAGGGTTTCTCTGACCATCTATTTACCATCTATCAGTGTCATCAGTATCACCACAGGAGAATATCATCTCCTCTTTGCTTTAAGTGTTTGCTGTTACCCTCTGCAGCACCAATTGATTTCCCAGTAGAGATAATAATAAATAACACCCATAGCAGTTATATAATGCACCTGCAATTTTCCAAGAGAGGGCATAAAGAACGATGCCTGTGAAAAGCAGAAACTTTTGTGTTCAAAGAATGCTGTGTAGTTTTGGTAAATAGCCTTAAAAAGTATAACTGAAGTGTAGAAGTGGGAACTAGGAAATCCTGGATTCATTAGTGTTTATGTATCTTTTATCTCCAGGCTACTGTGTGAATCTGGACCAGGTGAGTAGTGCCTAAAAGTTGTTTCTACCTGGCAGCCAAGAGGAGAAGAGGTGGTGGTGTGTCCCACTCAGGTTTCTGATGGGCTGCTGACCACAATACAAAGACCTTGGACCAAACAGATTAATCATCTCTTTTGACTCCATTGTGGGAATAACCCCTTTTGATCAGACTGCTCACATGGGAAGCAGTCTTACCATTGCCCATTCGGTACCTATCGTATGATAAATGAGCTCAGGCAGAGCTGCAGCCAGTGCAAATTGTCAGGGTTTGGGTCATTGCTTTCAGAGTGATTACCACTGTTTACGCTGCAGAGGAGGTACCCAAAGAGGTCTATATATATTGATTTATATATATATATATATATATGGGGATGTGTGTGTGTGTGTGTGAAGATTTTTATGAGCACTATATACATTTCTTAAATATGACTACTGTAGATTAGATTCTCCCATCTTTTAAAGTTAAAAATATGCTTCTCAAATCAATTGCACTGGATTTTTCCCACTTTTTTACTATACCAGATTTCAAACTTCCACATCAATTTTACAGCACATTGGAGTAAAACACATGGGTTTGGATTTTTTTATAGTGCTTTATGGTATTTTTGCTGGGAAAGTACTTTCAAAGTGGGTGTGGAGTTTTTTTCTTTTCTTTTTTTTCTTCTGTGCATGCATTCATTAATCCAGTCTTAAATTCAGATATTTCTGTCCTTCATAATCTTTGATAGATAAAAACAGGACATACCACAGTAGTCACAGAATTCCTGTTTCACTGCAAACTTCTAATTTGCCTCTGTAAATCACATAACCCATTCTCCTGCAAGTGTAAGGTATGTGTCCCCAACAAATGATATACCAGATATTAATGGTGTTAAACTGTAAGACAAAAATCTAATAAAAATTACACCTCTCATTACATAATACAAGACGTGGGCAGAACACCTTTTTTACTGTCTCAAAGCAAAAAGCACAGGTGCAGTCTCATTGCTAAGAACAGCCATTTTTATTCCTCCTCAGCTCACAAACAGCAACAGACTGTGATTAATGAAATTAATTAACTAAAACCTTCTGCAATGCAATTTGAGTATTTAGGTGTCCAAGTAGTTTACTTCCCATATGACAAAGGAACTGTGGTTATTTATTAATAAAAAAGTAATAATAAATAATTTTGAGAGTATAGGCTTTCTGAATGTTCAAACATTCAGGGAACAACAGATTAAAAAAACCCAAACTCCTCCAAACGTGAATAGAACTCCATTTTTCCCTGCCCGGAGCTTCTGGATGTGAGCCGTAATGCCCCAGTGATTCAGGTCTGCTCCAGTGTGGGCAGGTGGAGAGGACATGAAACCCACGTGAATGAGGCTGCTGGCCAAACTCCCCACTTGTGGCACACCTCTGAAGCACACATGCCAGCAGAGGTGTGGGTGTGTTTTCAGTGCTGTAAGACACCCAGGGACAAGCTGGGGAAAGAGTCTGGGCAAGTGGAAGGTATCCCATCTCCCCATGGAGAATGTGGGGTGACAACAGACCCAATGTGGGGGCCAAGGCTCAAGGCTGGCTTGTGGGCCATGCTGGAGTCAACCTGAACTGCAGAAGCCAGTGTGGTAAACAGCACCATATTTGACTTTTGATATTCTTAAACATGTTTTGATATTCTTAAAGATGTTCCAGTGTCCCTTTTTCATCACTGCACCTGCCATTACTATTTCATATTAATGTGGTGCCACACATCTTCTCACCCACCTAGAGCCTTTAACATACAAAACATAAAATAAACCCACAAAGCTTCTCATCCCAGGTACAGCAGTATGCAGTTCCTCACCATTTACTTGGTATTTTTTTCAGCAAAGAACTGTTTATTTTTGCAAGAGGTGCAGGGTCCTATTGATCTACTGACTTCAGTGTCAAATAGACTGATCACTGTTAGCTTCCCAAAAGCTCTTCTGTTGCTGAGTGCCCTACTTTTCCAGTGGCTTAGCAGCCTGGCCTCCTGATGGGGGATTTACTCAAGTAAAACACAACTTTTCCAAATAGTGCTTTTTCTTGCAAACACCCATCTTGTCAGTGAGCAATTCCATGATCATTAGTGACTCTGGCTTCTCAGTGGAACAAATATATATTCTGTGTACTTTAGGAAGACGTGGTGCTTTTGACTGGAGCTGAGAATAAAATGGGCTGAAACACAGAATCAACTTTGGCTTCAAGGAAGAAAGTTTACTGAAGTACAAGTTTGATGATCATAACGTAATATTTCACCTGGGTTGAATTTGAGCTTGGAAGAAGAGCAACTCAAGAACATGCAAAGACTTGAAGAACAATTCCATATACAGAAAAGTACTTTAACAGATAAGATTCCCATTAATTTTTATTCAGTCTCATTCAAAATAAGTTAATTTCTTTGGTGCCAACATATTATGTTAAGATTAGTTGTGAACTCCTGGAGCAAGTGGTTGTGGTTGGTTCTCTCTGTTTCTGAGCCACAACTCAATCCGCAAGAAGAAGAGGACAGAAGGCAGATTTTGCAGCACAACAGCACACTAATGAAGAGCCTAAAATCATGGGAGGGGACCGAGAGAGTAGCAGGTCCCAAGAGAAGCAAAGGCCCATCAAGGGCAGTCTGAGGTAGGGGAAAAGCAGATCTTTCTTTCAAGATTTGCTGTCAACAAAAGAACCTTACTGCCAGCTGGACAAACACTTACTTCAAGGAGCTTCTCTTCCTGAAACAGGGTTCTAGCTGTGGCCTTACCATAGAGAATACATGAAGAAATAATATGAATAGTGGTGAACATACAGAGGGATTAAAGAGGAAGAGCTGTGACATAATGCTGATTAGCCCGTCCCTTTATTCTGTTTTTTTCCTTCGCTCTTTTTTTTCCTGAAATTCTCCACTATTTTTCCTTCTCCCTCTCTCTCATTCAAGCTGTGTTTGAGAAACCATTCCTCTCCATGGACTTCAATGGGCTTTGGATCAAACCCTAAAATACATTTACAGCTTGTTAAATTATTAAACATATTTGCTATATTAAACATCTTTATTAAATTATTTATTAAATTATTAAACATCTTTGTGCTATATTTTGCTTCATCAAATGAAACAACAACAAAATTCGATCATATGGTTTAATTCCAAAGAAGGGCTAATAGTCTACCCTTGTCAAAGCTAGCATGCTAGCTCAGCTTTTTAGTCCTTTAGAAAGCTAGGTTCCTCTAAGCACAGGTTTTCACTGCTGGTAGGTGGCCAGATTTACAATACAATAAACTACTTGCTCCTGAAGAGAATTGTGATCAGAGAAATACAGTGAGTTCTTTATATTATTGTCTGGAGGCTGTCTCCAAAAAAAAAACCAAACCATTTTATAGAGCCTGATGTAACTGATTTAGTGTTATTTCATAGGAATATATGCCCTCTTTATAATGACTCGCTTTTAAGAATGTTTATTTTTTGAATAGTGATCTTTACGTTACTATCACTATTAGTCCGGGCAAAGGAAACTTGTGGCTCACAGTCCAAAGCCCATATGAGTCCTCCTCACTCCCAGTACATTGAAAGCATGAGGTAAATCTAAATTTTTGGCTCATCAAAGTCCATTAAGTATGGAAGATATTTTTTTTCTCTTATGGTTTAACTTTTATAAGGTTAAATAACCTATTTAATATAGAAGCCAACAACGAGAAAGAATGGTTCAGAATAAGTTTTTCTGCAGCAAACACTCAATATTGAGAAGAGAATGTGTCAGGATTATTATCTGAAGATGAAGTTGGCATAAAGAAACAATATGTGGTGAACATAGAAGTTAAAAAATTATTGAAAGAACCTTGACTGTATATGCAAGATTGTGGGCTAGTCTAGACTCAAACGCATAAGTGTGAAAAAGATTTGAGATTTTTAAGTGGTTAATGTGTCCCTGAGCTGGTGCTCTGGACAAAGATATTTAATCAACAATTAAATTAGAAAAAAAATCCCAAGTTTAGGGTTTTTTATTTGTTTGGTTGGTCTTTGTAATTGCTAAAATACTGTATGTGCCTTTAGACGGCAAAAACTGCCTGAGTCTCAGAGAAATTAAGTAAGTGCCCACAACCATATCGTGTTGGCTGTTTCTGTAGCTCTGTCAAGGAAACCTCTCTGACAGGGTTTAGGGAAGGCTCCAGCTCAGAGGTTCTCAAGCTAGGATCATAAGAGATACGCCCTTTTTACTTTTCTTCCTCTTTCCTTTTCTTACTAGCTTTGTAATTGAAGACCTTCACCCTATAACACTTTTTACTAGGACTGCAGAATAAATGCATCCAGCCCCCATGGAACCCAAGGGAACAGGATTCATTCCCTCCTCAACAACAACACTCCTAAAGCAGGATTCTCTAGGACATTGCCAGAAAAACAAAACTACAGAACAGCAAATACCTTACAAAGGGCACACAGCAAGTGGGGTGAGCAAGCAGGGGAGCACATGCCAGCAACAAACAACTCTCATGCCTGTAACAATTCCTCACATCTGTTGTTCATCTCTCTTCTTTACATTTGCTAGCAGCTTTATGAATATCTGGGCCACTAAGCAGATTTCCTTTTCAAACCCTGTGGCCCACATTCTTAAGAACGCACATTATGCTCCCTAAAAGGACAGAGGACATGCTTATGTTTGTTTTAAAAGCTGAGCTTATGAGCTTAATTATTATGCATTTGCATAAGAAACAGTGGAAATCTGCCCGAGTAAGAGCAATAATAGCAACAGATTTCTGCTTTTTTCTTATCAGTACCTGCCCTGCATTCAACACGCCTTATGTTGGGTAATTCTGCCAAAAGTATAAATAGTACAAGCTAGGGGGTCCAGCCTAGAAGCCAGCAATTGTGTCCTCTGTCTCCTCAGGTCCAGAATGCCTCATGTTACAGAAGACTGCATCTCAGCTACTTAATTGTTCAGTCATATAAAGAACCTAAAACAGTCAAGTGTTTCTACACCCTAGTCTTACACTGGCTGTCAGTTTTCTGAAGAGCGTCTTTTCACCTTAGAACACAGTCCAAAACAGTAAGAGATCCCACAGCAAAGCCTCACATACAGGGGCACTAATGAAACTAGCACCTGATGGTTTTAGAAGGACAAATTGTGTATTTTAATTTGATTGAGAACATCCTATGTAGATGTGGAGTGGAAGCATTTCTTATAGTGATATCATGGGCTGGGAGTGCACTCACCTGGTTGTGTTCCCTGGTCTTAGCTTCTAGCATCACCCTGGGAAGACCACCCTGACTACATTTAGGAAAATCCAGCAACTGACTTGCCAAGGTTTTTTTGCATAATTCTCCATGATATGAAATTATTAAATCAGGATTAATGGTGTTTCTAAAAATACAAACTCGTACAGTCACAGGTTGATTGGTCCAATGCAGGAATTACAGAGTTAAACTGTACAACATAGGCAGTTCAGTGTAGGGGCTCCTAGCAGTCCCTGTTGAACATAATATCACAGAATCACTGAATATGCTGAGTTGGAAGGGACCCACAAGGATCACTGAGTTGGACTGTTAGTCCTGCACAGGACCATCCCTAAGAGGCACACCAGGTGCCTAAGTGTATCCATGAATTAAGGCAGGAGAAGGGATAAATGCAGTGGGAGAGCTCGTGTGATTACTGATTCCAGCTCCTGCCCCCCCTCTTGTGAAGAACCCCCCCTACCTCAAGCCATAGCAGTTTGCTCCCCACATTGCATCCCTGATGAAATACACCATCAATACACTGATACTGGGGTACAGGCACTGAGAAGCAACAGAAGAGGCTATATGATTTTCTTATTCAAGAATATCTGCATTTTGGTCATGAATGCAGGGATAAACAAATCTTCAAGAAGGAAGCTGAAAATCAAGGGGACCAGAACAGATGTTTCCTGTCCTTATCATTACACAAGTAGCAGACATTCGGGATTTCTTGTGCTATTTTTTTTTCCCAACCTTTTTCCTTTCTTTGCTTAGAAGCCTCAGACACTGACCATTATTCAAGTTTGAATCCCAGGATGGTTTGGGTTGGAAGGGACCTTAAACATCACCTAGTTCCAACCTCCCTTCTGTGGGAAGGGACACCTCTCACTAGACCAGATTTCTCAGAGCCCCATCCGACCTGACCTTCAGGACTTCCAGGGATGGGACAACCACACCTTCTCTGGTCAACCTGTTCCAGTGCCTCACCTTCCTCACAGTAAAACACTTCCTTCTAATATCTAATGTAAATCTACCCTGTTTCAGTTTAAAGCCATTCTCCCTTGTCCTATTGCTATAAAGATGAAAATCTTAAGTGACTAATGGCTTGATCCAGAAAGGCAAACTTTAATTTTTAAACTATGGTGCCTTAGGAGATACTTGTCAGCAACACACAGAGTAGCTGACTTTGACAAAAGAAAATTTTTTCAGTGTGAGCTTTCAGGTTCAACTGTTTATCAAAAGTAGATCACCCAAAGCTGACTTAAGGCAGTGGTAAAGCTTGCACATGACTTCAGTGATCCAACTCTCTGGCATTGCTCTTATTCCATCCACCCAGCACGAGTCAACTGACTGCATTTAGGACTTTGCTGTATGCCTATAATTTATTGTGCTGTCATCTCAGAAAGAAGTATTGTTGAGGAATGACACATTCATTCCTTTAGAACTTATTATCCCAATAAAATTAATCATCCAACCTCTAGCTCCTAGAAAACTCCACAGAGAAAATCGAATTCTAAAGATGATCCATTCTTAGCAGTGGCAACGTAGCAAAAAGTGAATCATTGCACAGGCCTCAATGAAAAATACAAATGGCCTTCGAGTGGCAATCAAGCTTTAAAAGTCCATGTTTCACAGAAAACATCAAGATGGCTAGTTGGAAAAGGCTGTATTGATTTGGAAGTGCTCCCACACTTCGAAGTATTTTTTGTTTTAATGTAGTTTACAGTTGTTTCAGGATGCAAGAAGGAGCCTACACCCAGGGCAACTGTGATTTAAATAAGAGTGATGCACAGCCACATGCCGATGACTGCTGTCATGTGAACGGTGGGAGAACTCTCAAAAACACATCAGGGCATGTAATTGCTCTGCAACTCTGGGCACCACTCCACCACCACAGCTATTGCAAAGAACCAGGTACGAATGCAAGGTTCTTAGGCTTGTGGGCAGAGCCATGAATGAATACTAAGCTGGTTTGTCCTCCCATCTATGAAGCTCAGTGTATAGGAGTAGTTTGCCAGGCCTGAGGAGGGCATACTCCCCTTCCCATGCTTTTAGCACCACTTGGCACAGCACACACACTCTGGGACTCAATGGCAAAGCAGCCACAGCACTGGGCAGCTTCCCCATGTTGCTACATCAGGAACGGTGTGCTTTACAAACACTGATGTGCAAAATCCCATAACTCCTTCTGGTATGGATTTACTACTCCATTCAAGAGTTAGCAAAGTACAACATGAAAACACAACAGCCTTAAAAATTTTCCAGTGCCTCACCATTATTGTCAAAAAGCTTTGAAGAAAAAGAATCCATGCTAGAAACTTGAAATCCCACTATCTATTGGATCCAGTTCAACACCAATTTTTTTTTTTTTTTTTTTTTTTTTTTTTTTTTTTTAAGAGAAAGCTCAAGTTTATTCAGCTGGATGAGTAAGGAATATAATTTTCATGAGTCTTTAGGGGATATGCTGAAATCAATAGCACCATCCAAACCTTGCCACTAATTTGCTATGGTTAGGTCAATTAAACTCTCCATTCCTGCCCATAAAGTAAAGACAATTTTAATGGCTGCTCTTTCTACAGAAATACTGGAAGATTTAATGAGCCAATGTTTTTCCAACACTGGAAGTATGTAAAGTACTCGGCAAATGCTGAATGTTATCACCAGTACTGGAACAGTGGTGGATAGTAAGAGTGCCAGCACTTTTCACTAAGGGAGGGATAGGAAAAGAAATCTGTTTTATTGAGATGGAACAAAAATTGAAATGGGTTCAATCCTTACTAGCCAGCTGTAGTTTCACAATTACATGTTCCAGAACTTGCTTAAAACCACAGACATTGTGAAGTCACATAAGTTATTTGCTGCTTTTCACAATCAGGAGAGTGACTCCCTCATCTTCACAAACACACTTCAATCTTGCTTTTACTGCTTCTTCACATATAACTTGCCATTATGTATTTTAATATATCTATGCCAGGCACAATGAATTAGTTCAAAAGTCTTACAAAGGAGAGATTTACAGACTTGTTTGATAAATACTGTTCTTCAGCCTAGGCCGGTTTTCCATTGCAGATTCACAGAGGAAAGCTACCAAAAGTTATTATAAAGCACAGGATAAGACACTCAGGTAGTATAAAAGTAACTTGTTGGCTTAGAATGACTTATACTTTGAGGATCTGGATACAAATTGGATACAAGAGGAAGCTTGCCGACAGAGCTTTTCCTCAGCAACTATCTATCATACAGAGGCTAGTGCAATCCCAAACAATTTCCTATTTTAAACCCCTCTTACAGTTTAGGAGTTCCTTTTGCAGCAGAACTGGCAAAATGAGCCCAACAGCATCAGACTCATCCATACAAATAATTTAACAATACAGATCCATGATATGTATTTCAATTTGTCCACTGTACTTGTGAAAGAAGCTTGCAACCCAGCTTTAATTCATAAGAAAACTTATTTTTCAAAGCCATGTGAGCCGACATGTTTACCAAAGAACATTATCTGACTCATAGAAATCAAGATCCTCCTCAGCAATAAAAAACATGAGAAAAAGAGGATTTGCATCTTTCCCATGATGTCAGTGGGATTTGCTCAATGCCAAAAGACGCACTGATCACCAGCAGCCTAAACCCAGCTCAGCAGGCATCATCAGCTAGTCCTGTCCTTGTAGTTATCTTAAATGTGTTCATAATTTCACTCGTTTAATCAATTCCATTAAGATCAGAATGTTCACATCAGTAAACATACGCATTTGGTCAAACAAGCTTTTATGATAAGATTACACTCAGTACTGGAGTTTGCAAAACAGTGCAGAATGTGCAGCTCTGTGCCATCAGCTGTTGTGTGTCTCTGCTCATCCACTTTATGAGATACCCTTTCCTCGCAGTGCTTATATCTGTGTCAGGTTTGAATTAAGGTGGTGCATCACTAATATCCCCACGTTTGCAGTGATGTAAAAAACATGAGCATTAGTTGGAGAAAGGTTCAGCTGACAGGTCTCCGGGGGTCTTTCCCTCCCTACACACACATCTGATGCTTTTATCCGTGACACCTTGAAACGTGCCATTTGTCCACCCTGACATGTATCCACTTGTACCCCAGGCCTGGACTGGCCTCACCTCGCACTTCACCTCCTGCCTGCCACCCTCCTTCACAGAGCCCCCTACCTTCACCCCAATACATGTGTGCACAGAGGTGTTACCTGTGTTCTAAGTACCCCTATCATAACACACAGGCCCCCTCTAAGGTGGTAAGTGATGGCAACTGACATGGGAAGGTGCCCGAGACACCAATAGAAATTGGTGCTAATGCTCCTCCGCTGCCAGAATACAGGCCACATTTATGGTTTGGGTCGTGGTCACTAAGGGGAACAACAGACTAATATTTTTTTCTTATTTCACCCTTTATTGTAGCATTCAATTGTGTTAGGTGTATAGCTTTCACAGAAAAATGTAGTGCTAAACACAGATGAGGAAAATATACAGCACATACAGAAAACACATCCTGTAGGGACCTTTCAGCGTCATTTCCAGATACCATATTTTCCTGATTAGCAAACAACCCCTACATATCCCTAGCTGTGCAGGGTGCCATGACATAAACCCAACATTGTAACATCAAGGAATTGATTTGCTCCCATCTTTCCTGCCATCAGCTGTATATCATTTACTTAAAAGCAACTTTAGAATACAAGTATTTTGACCTCAAGTACTTTGAACAACCTCCAGGCAACCTCCATGCAGGATCAGCTGATACAGCCCCATTTCCACCATGACATGAGGAATAATGTTATTTGATCTGTCTTTTTATCTTTCTTAATGCTTTTGTCTCTTTTGCCTACTCCTCCTGTTACCTCGTGTGCAATATGCACCTTAAGAGATTCAGGGTACATTGTCTCAGAGAAATAGCGATTAATTATTAAACCTGTCTCTATAACAGCCTTCCAGGTGTTGAGACAATCTGTAAGCTAAGCACCGATGTTTATGTCTGTAACATGGCACTACTGCATGAAACATGTCAGCCACACTGCTGCATAAGCTTTTTTTTTTTTAAATTTTTGTAATGGAATTGCCTCATAGTGGAAAAGTGCCTTTTTTTACAGAAAAGTAGAATTAATCTGTGGTTAAATGCTCCCTTTTGTCCACTTCTGGGCAGGCATGTGTCACCCTGCAAAACCTCACGCTGATTTCAGTACTGTTGTACTCATCACCTTTGCTGTGTAAGCAGTCAGGAGCTGGAAACCTGGAACCAGGTTTAGATCGGTCACTTGTCATTTGCAAGCCAGCTGATTTCTTGTGGGGTTACACAGGTCTACATGTCATATGGCTACTTTTAAGGTTGCCCCTGGAAGGGGAATGGGGGGAGGGGGAGGATTTAGGATCTACTGCCAGCAAAAACCAACAAAATTGTGGGGTGAGATTCTGTGCCCTGCAGGTGTCAGATAAACCTTTGATGATTAGAACTCCTTTATCTGCCTTTATCACTATTATTACAGTTCTTTTTTTCATGATCTGCAGTAACACTAAAAGTCCCTCTTAGGGATCTAAAACTATCATCCCAATCACAGTGCAAGCAACTTAAATGTAGTTTAACAAGCACCGGAAGAGTCCAGATTTCTTATGGGTTTGTCTCACGTGGTCATTTGCAGGTACAAACTGAGTTACTTTTTTTTTTTGATGTTTAACTACTGAAACTCCCTTATGAATTTTTTGGTATCTACTAAGGTAAAAATTTACCTGCTACTTTTCTTTCTGGTGTGTGACTTCAGGGTTCCTGTCTGCTCCAGTTAGCTGCATACTTGCACAAAACTTGCAGAAATTCAATTAGCTTTGAGCCTGCTTTCCAGCAGCCAAATTAAATCAACCGGTGTATTCAACAGTTATTTGAGGATGTACAGAACATGATCACCTTATTTCCTGAGGAAACCAGACTAGCAATTCCTACTTCTAAGAGCTAATCACTTCCAATGGATGTATGAAATAAATGGGAAAATGAGAAGTGAAGAAGATGGCAGAAAGGCTGAAATTAGGTAATAAGATCCCGAGCATTCTATTGTGCAAGAAAATGAACATTAGTCACAGTCCAGTGCTAACAGCTGACATCAGCTCCGCAGCCTGGCAAGGCATTTAAAGGAAGGATGGGCAGTCAGGAGGGAGGAGGCAAGGTGGGGTTTTGTCCCAGATCATCTTATACGTGTACGGCACCAGAGGGGGAAACTCCACTTGAGGAGAAGTTAACTATTAGGAGGTGGCCAAGCAAAGGTGGTTATGCCACATAAGCAGGGACAAGTTGTTTACCCCCAGCTCCAAATGCTGATCCAGTGAGAATGAACTGCCTCCAGCCTTGCCCCATGGCTTGCCATTCACACGTGCCCTGGCCTGGGGGCTCATCTTTCAGCTGAGAATCTCAAGGAAACACTCCTGCTGCCTCAGCCCAAATGGAGCAAGGGGAACCTTACACACATGAACAAGAGGAGAGCTGCTCCTGTGGGAAGTCAAGAGACTCAGTAACTTTTTTCAGTCTTTGCAAAAGGAGTGTCTGTCCCTCTCCTTCACTGGGAAACTGTTCTTGGGGAGGGACTGTGTTTTCAGGTGCCATCTTTAAGGAAGCATAATTCTTGGGTTTTATGAGGAAGGGAAAGGAAATTAATGTGTGTTGAGAGACATCTCAATGTGTTTCTGGCATTTTCTGTGTTACAGGAGACATCTGGGCTCTCACCTTTCCTCACAGGTGGATACTGGAGGTTTGGATGGAAAGAAAACCTGAATTTAAATCTGAATTTAAAGAAATTCTGTAGCATATTTTGGCTGATGTGGGTCTAACAAGGAGCAGCAGAAAACAGGTGCTGGTGGCTGAGTGGTAGGATATGTAAGGCTGCAATGACAACGAAAGACAGGAGAGGGTACGGGGTTCTGTGGAGCTAGGACTACTCACAGGTTTGACTGTTTCATGTATCCATAAGGCAATGTCAAGTTTTCCATTTGGTCAATTGGAGATGAGCCTGGAATAGATAAATGTGAGAATTATTAGCTGAAGCTGTGACAAATCAGACGTATGCTTTTCCTCTAGAAAACCTTCTGCTGTACTTCTTCTACCTGTATCAAGAGCAGGAGATGGCAGTCTTATCAGCTCTTTCCCTTTTTCCAGCTCTCTGCCGTCAGAGCTACCTTGCTCCAGGAGGGATTTTTTTTCCCACTGGCTAAGCCTGATGCTTTAAGGCCCGTGAAGGCTTTAAAGCTACTTACAAATTGCAAAGTGACCTTTTTTAGACTTCAGACTGAGACTGACTCATGTGAACTGAGAGTCCCTGAACATGGAGAGAAAATTCTCTTTCATATTTCTCAACTGTCAGATAGTCATTAGTTATAAATAATAAATGTCACGTGGCTTGCAAAATATATATCCAACCTATTTAAGAATACTTAATGCTTGTGACAAGTGTTTTGTTTTAAAGTATTTTTGGTTTTAACTAATGTTTTCAGCCCTTGGCCACGGAACTACGTATGGGAGGGAAGGAGAAAGGTAAATATCATACATTCTGCTCTTAAAAGGTGAAGATGAGAGAGAGAGTAAGCCAAAGGCAGAACCTGGATGAGACTCAGGAGGAACGAGGATGGTCTTGTGCACACATCAGCCATCATGGTTGCAGGGCTTTGCAGAAAGGCTGTGCTTGCTGGCTGCTTGTTGCCAGACACCGGGCAGGAAAGTTTTTCTGCAAGCCCTATGCTCACCATCTGACCTCTGGGAAAGGCAGGAGGCAGAGTGGGTCCCCCCTTTTCCCAGCTGCACCCCACAGCTGACTGCCATGTCAGTCCGCAAGGCAGGCAGGGGATACATGTGATACATGTTGGCTCTGTGTGAACATAACACGGTTCCTTTTTCCTCTCTCCAGTTCACTAAACTCTCATTTCCTATGCCTCTGCTAGCACAGTTCAGGCTGAAAAATAGTCTTCGTAATGGCTGAGTTTGTTTGCTTTCTTTGGGGATGTTTATTTAATATCTCTTCGCTAATGAGTCAGGCTTTTTCTATGATCCACAAAACATCAATATTGCATGTGCTCCGAGACCTGAATGCTAAGAAATACATGGATGCTAAGCACTGTGTATTTCAAACAGCAAGTGTTTTGTTAACAGCAACCACTAAACAAGCCAGGGAACAGCCTGAACTTCTGGAGTCAAAGCAAGATCAAAGCACGCAAAGGTTAATTGGCAAAGTGCCACAGGAGCCATTCTGCAGTGGGAATTTATGATTTACAAGCATACCAATAAAAGACTGCTTTAATCACTAGATTACACTAAGTACTTGCCACTAATTTTTTTTCTGCTTTAGCATCAAAAAACTTCCCTTCTTAAATCTAGAAACATATAATCAGATTCCTATCGAATGCTTCTCCCCCATTCCCTCAAGAAAAGCATTAATATTATAAATAACACCGTCAAGATCTCTGAGAAATATGTGCAGGAGGATGGGGTTGAGGGAATAGATTTTGCCTTTTTCCTCACTTACCCTGTCCTGTTATGTGCCTCCCATGATTATTTGCTCAGGGGCACTTTCCCCATTTGCCCGTGCTGCCCTCTGGGTTATTTTCTCCATGACTTGGAGTTGTCCTCTGAGCACAGAAATCCCCTACCCAGTAGTCCTGTGTACCTCATTTGCCCAGCATGCTATTTGGACAACAATTTCGCTAAAATGAAGGGAGGAGGGGATGCTGAGGAACTCCCCAACTGTATGTCCCTGGTGCCAAGGACATGCCACCCAGAGGGTCGCCCCACAGCCAAAGCAAGCTGCTGCAGGAGTGAGGCAGCAAGCCTGGCTCGCTGCCTCCTGAAAATGGTATGTTAAAAATTCTATTGTGTGCTTAAGTGGTATTTATAGACACTACCAATCACAGAGGTCCTAAATGCATTAAGCTGAGATTCATTTAAAGACCAGTGTTCTTCCAGACTCCTAAAAACAGCTCTGAAAAATGATATCATTATAGCCCTCACCTAAATCTCATGGTTTCAAATAGGTCTCTGATGCTCAGCAGGGCTTGGTTTGCACTGAGACTCAGTGGCTGCTGCTAGTATCCTTCACAGAGAGGAACAAAGACAGCAGGAAGCAAGCTCAGACTGACCCTTTGTGTGACAGGGAGCAGGACTTACCTTCATGAAATTCAGCAGCATAACATCAGTGTCCACAGAACTAGTATGTAGAATAACCTAGACCAGTAAAAAGACAGAGCACCACAACACAGCCCTCTCTAGGCCAAGACAAACAGCTGACCTCTTACTCTGTTTTTAAACTCCAACCTCCCCCCTCCCTGTCTTTGACCATAACTGGGCACAGCTGGGCACCCGCCACTCTCCTCCAGCCCGGGGGAAGTCTGAGGCACCAAACAGAAAACATATGTGAACTACAGACCTTCCTAAATGAGCTGTAAGCAGCATTTTTCAATCTTGATGTGGAGATATTTTAGGTCGGGTTGGAGTGCTTGCAGGCATGCAGTTCCTTGGCTGAACGCTTGCTTTTTGGTCATCTGAACCTAATTTATGCAGATATAGCAGAGGTCCCATAGCCTAGGACATAGGGGTAGTAGCAGGCAGTGCCAATATACTAACAGTGTGATAGGCACAGTATGCCAGTACTTATATTGTTATTCTGATTTTGACTCTTAAGTGTAAAATTAGTTACTTAACCTCTTGAGTTTGGGTTTCCCTGGCTACTCATGTTTTTATTTGCATTTACCAATTCATTAGTGCTGTCTGAAAAGGTAAGATAGCACTTACAAGCTATTCTCAAGAGAAGAGTCATTTTACATTCTGAGTTTTATTAGAGCAATGGTGCTAGAAGCAGAAATAAGGCATAAGTTACTGTGACTTATTACAGGAATGCTGCTGCTTATTCCCTGCATAACTAATCTACAAGGGCAGAGGAATATGAAGGACCATGTAGGCCACTGATTTTTTTATGCATGCAAAACCTCCACTGCAAGTTTAAGTACTGTCTATACCTACTATGCTACTGGGCAAGCTGTAATGCAGTTTGCTTTTCCTTCATTAATGTAATTTGTTTCTATTTCCCCCTCACCCCCTCCTTTTTTTTTGTTAACTGTTCTGCAGAACGTCAAACCGTGGGCAGCTTTCTTCTACAAACAAATCCAATTAGTTAAGATTGTGAACGGATTAAAATTTAAGACTCCACAGAGATGTATGGATGGAAACCCTTTAGGTTAGCTAGTTCTTTTACTCAAAAACACAAAAACAAGGGTGGAGGACAGCAGCACATTTAACTTGGGGGTTGGTGGGTGGAAACCACCAGTAAAAGATCTCTCTTTATCACCCTTGGAAAAGGGAGGGTCAGATAAGCCAGGATATGACCCATTACTGGCAAGGACAGGTATGTAGGTCACTGTGTCACATGGAATGACGCAGAGCAGAGCCTGAGCAGTAACCTGCAAGCAGTGGCCCAGATCAAAGAAGCTGGGGACACCTTCAGAAAGAGCTCTGGCCACGGATCAGGGAACAGTAAGAAGCCCTCAGTACAAAGGAGAACACCATACCCAGCTCTTTTCTCCCTCTGGATGAACAGATGGCCATCTTGGCTGCTGTCAGGAGACAGCAGATGAAAAAAACATTTGATGAAGAATTCCTAGGATTTTTTACATCCAGAAATAGGGAGGGTAAACAGGTGTAAGGAATATACAAACAGCAGCATCTACAGAGAGAGTGACTCTGCTTGGTCCCATTCTTCCTCGTCTTCTTTCATCCAGAAGAACAGTCAAAGCGAGGAGGAAGGAACAAAGATTTCTCTCCTAAAGCATGGAACACAAGTGAAGCAAACAGCAGGGTTGATGCAAAAGTTTCAGACATTCATTTTTGGGAAGAGGTTAGGAGATATCTGAATCCAGCTTCAGCAGGATGAGCCATCAGCTCATCTGCAGCTCTGGCTGAATGACCTTTGGAAATAAAAGTTGCCAGCACATAGATGCCAATAAAGTTGACGTGGTCAGCATAGAATGATTGCATGAGGTCGCCCTGGAGGATCAGCTATCCAGCAGGAGTCAGGAAGGGTAGAAATGCTGACAGTCACTTCTCCACTGCTTTCTAGTGATGACTGTTTAGGTCCACGAGACTCCAGCAGCCACCACGCTTGTCATCTGCCAGGCAGTTCTCTTGATTATATGGTGTTGCAGAGCAATACAGTATGACTGTTTCCCTGGACCAAGAGGTGGGTATTTCAGGACACTGTTTATACAGTAACATCTTGCTGCAATGGAGTCATCAAGTCATCAACCTCATTGCTAAGGTTACTTAGTAATGCAGAAAAACTGAACAAAAAAACACCTGAGATCCCACCATGGGCCTGGATCCCACAGGGTGCCATGAACCCCGTGGAAATGTCAAGGGCTCAGCACAGAAGCAGGATCTGCCTTGGGTGCTAGCAGCCCACATATTGGCAGCCTTTGATCTAAACAGCTTGAACAGTGGGGGAGAACTGTAACATTGCAAATGTCTCTTTTGTGATGAGAGTGATTAAACACTGGAGCAGGATACCCAGAGAGATTGGTAGGTGCCCCATCACTGGACACATCCAAAGCTGGGTTGGAAAGGGCTCTGAGTAGCCTAGTTTAAATGAAGATATTCCTGCTCATTGCAAGGCAGTTGGACTAGGTGACCTTTAAAAGTCCCTTCCAACCCAAACATTCAATGATCTCAATTGTATCAGGTCTTCCACCATCATCAGTGCTTCTACTGCTACCAGCTCTGAGCAAAATGGTGCTAGTTTATCATGAATATCTGCCGCCAATAGAGCTTCCTAGAGGGTAAGACCTCTCTTGTATGAATTGTGAGTTGGAAATTCATTTTCTTTTCACACTCTAATAAATCTGAATGTTGCAAAACCCTGAAAAATAATTGCTTAGCAATAATGCAGAAGCAATGTTTTTTAATCTGCCTATGGAGTTTTTGTGTTGTTATGAAAACAAACTTTTCATGAGGAAAAAGGAAATGTATTCTAAAAAGTTCCCAAAAGTAAAAGCAGGAAACCACCACTGTTGAAAATTTGAAAAACACAAATTACTGTGGAACTGTGTTTTTTTACTAGCCTGCAATGGCTATAATTACTTACTGGTTTTTTGTCCAGTTCTTATCAGTGTAGCAATATCCAACAGGGTGTGCTGAAAAATTATATCACATTATATCAGCAAAAATGTCCTTATAATGTATTTGTAATGACAAAAGAATGAAGTTGATAAATGTAGTTTATTTCACTTCGGGAGGGGCTGATATGGGAGAGCAACAAAAGGCTGGTGGGCACCAGCTGAGCCTACCCTAGAAGAACTGCAGGAAGAGCTATACCATCAAATCCCTTCTAAGTAAGCAGTGGACAATATCAAAATATTAGATTAGGGGCAGAATGGTCATTTCAAGCACCTTTGCATTTTAAAATGGCTGAGCAAGCAGCAGGCTGAGAGAGACCAGGGAAACAAAACCAGGGTTCCAGTATTAGCAAGTCAAACTGTGAACTGATGTCAGGAACATAGGGATGATTACATCATTAATTTCATAATATTTGGTGCTGTTTTCTACAGCCCTTGCTCCTGCAACCCTATAGTTGCTTTAAAACTTAACATTAACCAATCACTCCAAATGAAAAAAAAATAAAAAAGGAAGAAAATAAAAAGGCACATCAAACTAATTATTAATTCCCCCAAAACTCTCAGGGTTTTCCAGCAGATAGCAGTGTGGTGGTCTGAGTTGAGCTGATAGCTGCTGGCTGCTCAATTGGTGAAAGTCTGGTTTTCTTGAGGGAGAGCTAAGAGGGAGTATCTGTTTTTAAAGATAAGAGAGTAAAATATTGTGGATGTGTGGTTGGTAGGAAGGAATAGCCGTAGTTTTCATATTGACTTTTTCTGTGTGTGAGAGATGGAGCTAGGAGAAAGACTAAAAGTGGATCCTAGGTAAATCCTTAATGACAATATTTACTTGCTCAATATCTCTTTGTCTGCATTTCTTACATACCACTACAGAAGTTTTCAGACACCTGGAAAATGCATCACTACATACATGCATATACACATACACGTGTGTATATATTCATGTATATCTGTATATGTGTGGTTTTAATGTCTGCAACCCTTTAGTCACCTTGACTTGTAAGAAGCAACAGCCACAACATGCAAGAGTTACAAAATAAGAATGTAGCTGCCACAAATCCATCTTTAATTCTCCTTTAATTACATGGGCGAGTGGGGCCTTAACGCTGAGACAGCTCTGTGCTGCAGAGTGCTCCGGCAAGCACAAAGGAAAGAGCAGCACCTGATGACGCAGGACTATACAGGACACAGTGTGAAGTGAAGGCTGTAATTAGGAAACCACTTCATTGAAAAGCAGGCAGTCTAATGAAAGCAGCTGATGAGACCAGCTGACAGCATCTATATTGACAATAGCCTGCTAGCATCAATAATATCTGTCTTCCGTTTTTCCCTCCTGCCCCAGTACATCTCTGAATGTATAGAGTGGAGTAATCTGCCCACACCATAATGCCCAAAATCCTTAGTGAATCGCTCTGCTGAGAACTGCCCCTACTCCCGTGTTGTGATGGCCACTATGTTGGGGGTGGGGAGGAGAATTTCACCTCTGGGCCCACCTATGGCAGACAACCAAGAAGGGATGGCTGCATCCTACTCCTGTTTCACACATGCTCCCTCACGTGTGAAGGACATGGAGGAAATACAGAAGATACAGCTAGGCAGTAGTAGATGCAGAGGAGTAGACTATGCTCAATCCCAGCAGAAAGGTAACAACAGATGCAAGGCACTTCCATAGAGCTCTTCCTCACCAGGCTTATGATGCTTCTCACACATTCTAGTGAATTCATCATTCCTGGCTCTTCTGAGAAGGGGTCAAAGTCCAATCACCTGTGGTCCACTCAGGAAGACTGGGGTAGAGGAAGAGAGCAAGTTGCTTCTTTGACGCATGACACATGAACAGAAAAAGAGTCCCCTAATTTGCAGTGCTTAATTCTGAAAAATTTAGCTTACATGCCTCAAAAAGACCTTTGGAGGTCCCTGATCCATCTGTCTCTCCTGTCTGGTGCCATATATTTTTTTCCTCCCCCACAGTATTTTGTGCAGTTTGGCTTGGAGAAGCTGACAACTTCTCTGCATATGCTGATGGACTAGCCCCCTGCTTTTCAGCTTAGCTGTTAGTGCAACTGGAAATACATCCAGGAAGAAGCTTGCCCTTTTGCTGTCCTTGATGCACCCAGCCTGAGCCTACAGGCTTTTGGGTCTCCAGGGCTCTCCATCTAGCAGCTTGTGAAAGCATTCTGAATTTACTACTCTTTTAACCAGCAAAGAAACTAAATCTTCCTTGCCATAAATGCTAATGTTGGTGCACTGAGAAATCCAAAGGGAGGCTGCAGAGAGAGACAGAAACATTCCCCATGCGATGATTAAAGTGCCAGTTCATGAAAGCTGACGTCAGCGCGTGCTTTCAGGGTGGCAGAGCACTTCGCATTTATCCTTTCCTTGTTTGTGCTCCATCTGGATGGGCTCCAGTGGGAAAAAAAAAAAAAAAAAAAAAAAGAGGGAAAAGGAGAAGCTAATGCCTTTCTAATACACTTCTGAATTCCTTCAGTTTCATGCAGGGAGCAGGCTCTGAGACATCCAACTCCTGCTTGCACAGTTCAGTGAGTTAAAAGAAACCAAAGGCAGCTGGTGCTCGCGGCCAAACTAAGTCATAATTAGATTGTCATAGCAAACAGTCAGCTGGGGCAGCTCCAAGGAGTACCACACGAGAACGCAAGGGTAAATCATCGTCTCAGAATTTATAATTTCTTTCCTATCAAGAGGATTCATTTCAGCTCACAATTGTTTTCATATAAAATCATGATGGTTCAAAACTCAAAAAAGCTACACGAGGAAGCTACAGGTTTCTGCTAAAAATGGTCTGGATGGGAAAACGCCCAGGAGCAGTTCCCCAACTTCATGACTTCATGGTGTTATTCTCAGGGAAGAGGATAAGCAGGGCAGCACTAGGCTTCCGACTGAAGCAGATCTCCCTTCCCTGGGCTGGAGCACTACAGGAAGTGTTGCACACTCCCCTTTTCCTTAACTTCTTGTCCCCTTCCAGCAGTGGCAGTTAGATCAAGCAATTTGTTGAAGGTGTCAGCTGTGAACATCCTCACTGGAGATGGTGGCTGCTACCTTTTTTTTTTTTTTTTTTTTTTTTTTTTTTTTTTTTTTTTTTTTTTTTTTTTTTTTTTTTTTTTTTTAATTCCGGACTGCAGTTGGAGTCAGTGGGAAGGGCTTACCCAATCACTGTGGTCACACACATTCTGCAACTGCTACAACAATTACACTGCAGGGTTTCTTACTGAAGATGGCTACCCATAACTTGTTTTTAGAGCTCGACACTGGTACAGTCAAGCAGCATGGAGGATGACGACTGTGCACAACAGTGGCTTTGCTCTGTGGTCACTCTCACAGCTGGCAAAGTTACTTGGTACAGACAGCTCATATTGATCAATACAGGAGTTAGGTCCTCAGTGAAACTGCCTCACAAGCACTGAAATAACAACTTTGAATTTTCTGGAACTATTAAAAAAACACAGCTTTTCTTTCGCCTCAGACATGCTGATGATTTAGTGTTAGTTCTCATTTCAAAAGTCAGGATGGCAATATAAAAAAATCAAAAGGTTCCAAATCACTGATATTTTTCAACTATATGCTTTCATCTGGAAAATAAGTCAAAAGTCAGACATCCTGCGTTGCTGAATATCCTGAAACTAGATGGCCTTTGAAATAACATTCTGAAATGAAAAAATTCACTTTAGGTCCACTTTACCCTATAATTTGTCTTCCATTAAGTAAAAAATTAAACAGACCAACAACACAAGACAAAATTTCCATTTTGGCAACCTAATTTCCTCACAATAAGATCTTTTTTTCTTCTGTTCTAAAGAACATACCTTCACTATGTAAACAGATCTGAGATCAGATCCCCATAAGTCCTGCCTCTTCCTACTCTATTCAATGTGCAAGGATCCCTTCGGAGCTAGGTGAGGACAGGGTTCAACCTGCAGCATTGCACCTTGCAGGCTGGAGGTGGAACGTGGTGAGCTAATTACTGGGTGTGGGTAATGCAAGTGGGAGCACGATGGGGGAGCGGTGGATTTCCCTCTCCTCTCCATTCCCCACCCTGTGATAATCACGGCCTGGGCCTCCACCATAGCACTGCCAAATGCTCCGTGCCCCCTGTGTAAATGGAACATCGGGACAGACCCCAGTGAGCTGCTCACCGCAGAGTTCACTGCTCTCCACCCCTCCCTCCCCCCCTTGACACATTGCCAGTGTTTTGCTGTATTTGCATTCAAGGTAGGGTGAAAAACAGGAGTAAAGTTGGCACAGTCACCAGTCTCTGTGTTAGCGACTGAGTGATAAGTTGAACAGTGGTTACACAACTAGGCTGTGTCTGTGGAGCCAGGGTTGCTGGGTTTAATCTCCTGCTCAGTCACTGACTCATCACATAGCCTGGAGAACGTCATTTCACCTTTCTGCACATAAATTTCATCTTCTTTAGTTGGAGGGTTATAAGGCTATCTCACAGGAATGTTAGGACACACAAATAACCCTCATAAATATTTGTAAAGTACTTTGGATGATGCTTCAACAAAGGCAATAAGTGTTTTGTTGTTGAATAAGTAACAGCTAGGGAAATGATCTAATTGCCAGGCTGGCTTATTTACTTTCCTTGTACCAGAGATTTCTGGCAGCTGTACCAAAAGGGTGTCTCAGGTAGGGGAAAGGGTAAAAAGACTGTTTGACTACTGCAGTAGGAGCAGCAGCAGGAAAAGGTCAGCTCATGCCACAACTCAAGTACGTGATAGATAAATGTTGTGTCAAAGGCTGAGTGGCATTTCTGTAAGTTTCAGCCCAGATGCACAAGAAGCTTATGTAGATGACACGGTGATGCAACACGGATGTCTAATCCTGTTAACTATCTTCCACAAAGTCTCATATCATTCCTTCAGAGTACATGCTGAACTTTGGTTTTGGACTTAAAAAGCACCTGAAGTTCTGCTTTTGCCTCTTCTCAGAGGTGTTTTTTTCCTTGCCTATGGTGAGCATCTCACTGTCTGCCTTCCACCTGAGGCTGCCTGTAATTCACAGCCTGGGTATCACAGGGTACCACAGCTGGTCAGCACCTCAGATCCCCAGAGGGTCTTGGACAAACACCTGGGGATACTACATGATAGATCCAGTCACTCAGTTTTGCTGTGAGATGTTAGCTGCTGCCCTCCAGGCCCCTGAGGCTGTACTCGCAGACAGGCAAGCTTTCTGAGGGTCCCAAAGTCTATGCTGAAGTAATACAAGATGGTTGCTGAGAGACCTAAGCAGAGAGACTCTCTTGGAAACTTTCAGAAGATGCATCCATATTTTCAGTTGTCTAGTCTACAACAGAAGCTGTGTCCTCCCCGCTTATTCCTAACTCCTGTATTTTACTTTGATCTGAAAGCTGATTCAGAGGATACCTGTGGGCAACCTGGAAAGTGCAGGTAAATCCCTTGTGGGTGGAAAGCTGCTGAACCGGTCAATTCCTGTGTCTTTAACCAGAGGTACTGCCTGCAAAACTGAGTTGGTTCAAGAACACAGGAAGTACTTTTCTGCCTCATCCACACACTGCAAAGGTATTAAACATATTTTTCTGGAATGCCCAAGGCCCAGCTATCCTGCTGTTGTTAAACTGAACCACTGCTGAGTAACCCTGGCCACTGTCACCGTGGGGATTATCTCTTGTCAAAACCTAAGCCCACTGGGGCCTTCAGGTGGTGTTTCCAGTCACCTAAGCAACACAAATGGTAGCTAAAGGGTTTTCCTTCACGGCTAATATTTAACACCAAAAGGAATTTTTATAAAATCCTTGATGGTTATGATGGAGACACTTTGAAGATCTCAGGCCCCTTTTCTTAACAGCCATAATCATTTTACACCAATGAGAAGACACTCTGAGAGGTTTGGAAATTGGTTTCTCCAGCTGAAACAACTCACTCCAGGATCAGCCCATGGATCAGTGGCAGAAATTCCTGACTGCCTCTCAATGAGCCATGTCCCTGCAGTGCCACTAGTCCAAAGGGATTATTAAATCCTTGTAAGGATGCAGAAAGTCTGGAAACTACAAACACTCTACCACAGAAACACATTAATAGATCCCATATTTCATCCCACAGGACATTTGCACATTTCCATACCCAACTTCTACAAAACCTGCTGAAGGCCTGCAATAAGGGAAACCCCAGACAGTTCAGCAAATGGAATTTTCTCAGTAAAATCCATGTACCTTCATGTAGGTATAAGTTTGTCATGAATGACAGTTACAGAGAAATGGAAAGACATAAGGAAATTTCCTCCAGCTATTAGCCAGTGAGTAGTTCCAACCACCCCTTAAATAAGCTCACCTGTGTTTCGTTTGATTTGTTTTTCTAAAACTGCTCAAGCTCCGGGCTTTTGCTGTCTTTTCCCTTGGGCTACTGTTCTCTCCGATACAGTCAAAAACAGAAAAATTTTTGCTTTGAGATATCATCAAAAGCAGCTAAAGTTAATAATCTCAGTCAGGTGTGTGCTTAAAGTGTTGAGTTTCAAAATGTGAAAGGGAAATCTACTGATCTCAGAAAGATGGAGGAACTTCTGGTGTCCACCAAAGCTAAGTGATGGCAAGTAGAGTTACAAGGAAGATACTCAGCATATTCTAAGTTAAGTGCCAGACTTTTTCCCTTCTTCCACCAGCCCCTTTTTTGATACAAACTTGTAGTGCAATAGATACTTCTCAGGTCCCCGGCCAAGCAAACTTAGGACAGAAATAGTTTTAACATAATGGTTCATAGGAGCATCCCTTCCTGTCATGCTCAAAGATCTATAAGACCCAGAAAACTTGTTTCATTTAAGTAATTTGTGAGCTGCTTTGTTGATAGATTTTTGACTTGCTTGTCCCAAAATCCCAGATACCTTCCTTCTAAGAAAAGGGAGTGGAAAGAGCAAGCATTGCAAACCTATGCTCCTCCAATGGCAAATTTTTTTAAGTACCTCAGGGAATATGAATCACACAAATGCAAAATTGTAAAAACCCACAGCTTTTCCATACCCCTCTCTTCAGGCGGGGTTGTTTCACCTCAATATTTTAGCCAAATACCCCTCAAAGTAACAAAATTCTTGTCCAGATGTCCCAGGCAATTACATACTGCCTAGCTGTTAAAATGATGTCATTAGCACATCTCACCATCTAGAAGGTGATGGGAGGAAATATTTAACAGTCTCCAAAGCCACACAAAATTCTCGCAGATTTCTGAATTTTTCCACGTTTCCCTACGTTCTCTGGGCACCTAAACTGGATTTTGGGGTAAACTGACCCTCGACCTTACAAAACAAAACACAGACACTATAGCATGACAAGAGGAAAGTCCATCGGCAGCAACAAAAGCAGCCAGAACTTAAACTCCAGAACTGCTGAAGCTGCAGGCAAATGTTTGCCAATACTCGTCAGGCTCCATCACTTCCCTGTTTGAAGAACAGATTATTTCTTAAGACCAGGGAACAGGGTAAAATTTACTCGCAATGTCCTTTGTGACAACCTGAGCTGGACAGCAAGGCCAGAACCCTCCATGACCACTCATGCAGGCTGAGCTGTGGCTTTTCTCCAGAGAAAATATTCACAAAGCCTGTTCTCTCAGAATGTTAGGAAATCTCTTTACATAGAAGAGACGGGCTTTTCAGTGACGGGCAAGACCACCACTGGCCAAAGCAAAATCCTGGGCTAAGATGGCATCTATTTCATGCATTTTTCCCTACAAACTTAAAGTTCCTTCTAAGCCTCTCTTCTTTTGTGCATCAGTAGGCAATCTGGCCTATGCAGCAGTCCACTGAGGCAAAATGCCATAAGGGCATTTGGAATTCAGGGCATGTCATTATAGAAAAAAAGGAAGAATGGACAACTGACAGATAAAATGTAGAGATTACTTCCTGATTTAATGTCATACTGAATGCAGTCAGAGATCCAGACCTAATAATTTGTCATTCACTCCAGATGAATGTTACCTCTGCTTAATAAGCATGGAGGGAATGCTCAGCAGGAACATCTTGGGGGAAATATTTTTGCTTGTGGAGCAGCTGCAAACTGCATGATTCTTGATTTTTTTTTTCTAAAATGTCAGTGCAGTTTATCACATACTTTAGTCTACAGAAGAAAGATGCCAGAAGATACTTCCATAGACTAAATCATACCCCGTCAGTTCCTGCTCCATCTTCTGCTGTACTAGTGCATTAAAGCTACACCACAGCTAGAGATACTAGGGGAAAAGTCTCCTGTTGCATTAGCAGAAGAGAGCCAACATAATTTAACTTTGATGGCTTCTCAGTTCCCAAAAGCATCAGTAACAGCAGCATTCATAACAGGGCTAAATACCATGGGGACCGAGTATATACAGTCTAAAAGCAGAATCACCCAGGCTCCTGCACATGAATTATTTCCACCCTAGAATCCTTCAGAATAGTGATTAAGGTAAAAGCCATCTTTCCTCCCACTTCTCAACTGACCGCACTTCTTATGTTTTAGCTTTTAGAAGCTCAGAACAAAATTCAGCTTTCTAAGTGAGAAAAGGGTATGTTTAGTTATTCTAGCAAGGGGCACCAGCATAAGAACTTGTATCCATCTCTAGGCAGGACAAACCTGATATGAGAGACTGCAGTAGCTCTAACTCATGCTCTGGGAGATTTTGTAGCTCTAACTCATGCTCCAGGACCCCCTCCCCCACTTCCTGCATGTACATATGATTTAGAAAGGTCAATCAGCACTGCACTACTGTTTTGAGTTTCCTTTGAAACACCTGGTACTGACGAAAGGTTCTGCAGAGAACTATTACCTTTTTACTTCTTCCCAAGCCAAGAGCTGTATGAGCAGTGGCTATCTAAGTTCCCAGCTGGGAAGAGGAGTTACAAGAACAACATTTAAGGATGAGAGGAGATTGTAGCCTTCTTGATCCACTGGATATTTGCTCAGATTTCTCACTTATAAGGCTTATATTTTCCAACGTGTCTGAGGCATAGGTGCTGTGGAATGGACTGGAATATAATAAATCCTTGTCTCCTGCAAGTTGGAGGCTGTGTTTGTTTTCATATACTGAGCAAAATAAATACCATCAGTTGGGAGATCAGGGAGATTGTAATGACCCACAGTGAAGACAGGGACAGGAAGAGCAGCCTGTGCTGCACTGAAACAAGATGCAAAGTGGTTCTGTTTTGCATTTTGGGCCACATGTAGATCTCCCAGACACACATCTGTGGATAAGACTTAGGTAAATAAAAGTCCTACTATTAATAGCCCAACCTTTGAAACCAGATCAAAGAAGAGGTGAATGGAGCTGCAGCTGCTGAAACCTGACTATACAACTTGTACTCTATCCACCTCTTTTTATCTTAGCAAGGACAATGACAGAAATGAAATGGAAAAAGGAGGAGTATAAATACCTTCTGTATGCATAGTGAGTAGATTTAGGAACCCCAGAACACATTCTTCTTGGAAACATTTTAAATTTCTGCTCATTTGTATTTTTTGAGTGGAAATGTAGTGCACTTCACAAAAAAATTGCACCAGTGCAAACCACACTTTGGCTTCAATAAAATCAAAATGTAAGGTATTTGACACAGAAAATTAAAATGGTCTTGGAAAACAAGATCACATAGAACTTGTAAAGTATTTTTTGTACTAACAGATTGTATTAATTGGCTTGCAGGTATAAAACAAAGAAAATCTAATTTCCAGGAAAGATGATCTCTTAACTCCTGATTGGAATTTAAAAAAATAAACAAAACACCAAAAAGCCCAACAAAACCAACTTTGAAAGTTCTTCCTTGGACTCTCCTGCCTGGGAGACCTGAGCAGAACACAAATCCTGCAAGGAGGGCTAAGCTTACAGATATCTTCTCATTTTTGTTCAGACCCTGTATTGCATGCTAGTGAAGAAATTCCTTTATCATATCCTTTCTCACAGGAAGAGTCATTCTGGAACCAGCTGCCATACAGTGGTGGGCAGGAAGGTACAGGACTGCCCCAAACTATTTACCCCTGGTGGAGAAGTGATGGGCATGGCCCAGCTCCACACCCAGTCCCAGATGGATGGAGCCTTGAGTCCAAGGCAGTGAAGAAGGTGCAGTTATTCTATCTGTGCTGCCCAGCACTGCATCAGGGATGCCATGTGGATGATCCAAGTTGCTCAGAAGCTGGCTTAAAGATGTTTCAAAGGCATTGTACTTGCTCCTGTAGAATCACCTTAACACTTTCAGCTCAATGGTCTTGCTGGAATCTAATGTGAAATTGCAGCTGCTATTTATCTCACATCTTGCTATGGGGGAACACCAGGATGCAATCATGGACTTGTATCTAACATGTTAAATATAGTTTTAAAAGAGAAAAGGACAGATGCACAATTAAGGTGCCAAGATGCATGAACATGTTTTCTTGCTTTGTGCAAGCAATTGACATCCTAAGTATTATTCACGAAACAGAGAATTGCACCCCCGAATGAGAAAGCTTTAAGACTTTGTCCTGGTTTCACCTGAGGTAGAGTTAATAATCTTAGCAGCTGGTTCAGTGCTGGGTCTTGGATTTAGTATGAGAATAATGTTGGTAACACACTGAGTTTCTAGTTGTTGCTAAATAATGCTTACTCTAAATCAAGGACTTCTCAGTTTCCCATGCTCCGCCAGCACAAGAAGTTGGGAGGGAACCAGGCCAGGACAGCTGACCTAAACTGGCCAAATGGATATTCCATACCATAAATCATCGTGCTTAGTATATAAACTTGGGGAACAAGGGCAGGAGGAGCTGATGACTGATTGGGGATGAGATGGGTATCAGTCAGCAAGTGATGACAGTGGTATTGTGCGTTACTTGTTTTTCTTGGGTTTTACTCCTCTCTCCCTTTTTTTCTTTCCCATTTCACTACAGTTATTATTATGATATATATAATTGTATAGTTATATTATTTCAGTTATTAAACTGTTCTTATCTCAACTCTTGTGTTTTACCTTTTTCCAGTTCTCTTCCTCATCCCACTGAGGGGGAATGGGGGGAAGTGAGCAAGCAGCTGTGTGCTACTTATTTGCCAGCTGAGGTTAAACCACAGCGTACCTAGAACTTCATGCTCCACCTGACTGATCTGCAGAAGTTAACTTTACAGTACATTTCTTACGAAGATTATTGGGCCCAAAAAATCCCTGGGCAACCAAGAAGCTTCATTCATATCCAACAGGTTTTTTATTCTGCTACTTTGTGTCACACCAAAGAGCAGCCAGAGAAAGATGTTTGTTTGAGTTGTGTTACAGAGGGGTTATTTTGATGTCCTTTTCTATGCCAGTCTTATGTTGGGACTTCTTGGTTCTTCTTTGTGACACAGCGCAGACGAATAAAGAACCCAGCAGGACTCCAGCTATTGCAGCCACAATGACAGCCCAGTAGGGGACTGAAGGTTCAGATTTCTCCAAGTTGAGGTCTGAATTTCCAAATCCACTATTTCTCCGTGTGAAAAGAAAAGGTTTCTCCTACAAAGGGAGAGCAAAGGTTTTATTGGCCACAGATCACTCAACAGGCAGCATTCCAACAATATGCCACT
>NW_020955779.1:398122-399854 GCF_003031625.1 Empidonax traillii
TGCAGCCACAATGACAGCCCAGTAGGGGACTGAAGGTTCAGATTTCTCCAAGTTGAGGTCTGAATTTCCAAATCCACTATTTCTCCGTGTGAAAAGAAAAGGTTTCTCCTACAAAGGGAGAGCAAAGGTTTTATTGGCCACAGATCACTCAACAGGCAGCATTCCAACAATATGCCACTGCCCCTTCCCAGAGAGGAGTTATTGATCTTTAGACCATCAGCTGTTGCTGCCTTCTCTCTATCTTAGACCAAACTCTTTCCTGCTTTATTGCCTGAAACTTCCTAGAACAAAAAAAAAAAAAAAAGGAGCCATCTCAGAGTCAGGAGCGATGGCTTCATTTCCTAATTTGCTTGTTGCAGACAATCAAATGGAAATACATAGACTCATTAGAACTGACTTAAATGAGAGTATTTCCACTGCAATAAGAATCATTTTTTTGCTCTTAAATCTTAGGTAGATTTCTCTGTCTCTAATAAAAATAGGAGTGTATTTCAGCTATTTAAAGCCTTCACAAAGATACTCCCTTAAAGAGCTTTACTAAAGAGAAGAAAGGAGAAAAATAGAAGTAATTCACGGAGAGGACATCTTTGCCTTTACTTACTGGGTTTGGACACTTGAGTTTTGATCTGTCAAGGGTAAAGTTGTTGTAAGTCTGCTTTTCACCAACAGGCTCCAGCTGAAGAAGAGAAAAGCAACAGCAAACAATGATGAAATTTTCCTTCTCAGACTCTCTTGACATAGGCAGTTAAAAGTTTCTTATCCAATCTTTTGGTGCTTGCAGTAATGAAGTGTGGTAGAAGGTGATTGGGAACTTTCACAAACATTTTAACTCTCATGAACTGAAGATGTTGAAAATCCGATGTACTGGCTGCAGAAAAGCTTCCTCGGCAGCAAGGAATAGGAGAAGCCTTTCCTCCTTTTGCATCCCTCTGAATAGCACATACTTTATAAATATTCTGCTAAAACAAAGTGGTTTACTATATATCTGGTTCTCCCCCGTGCACATCTCAAATGGTAGTATAAACCTCAAAGAAAAAAACCCACATGATAGATGTTAGACATGTTACTTGGCACATTACTTAAAGAAAGATACCTAGGTGTCATGGTGATGGGACTGACTTCAAAATGTAGAGTTGCAGAGACAGAATGAGATGGTGCCAACCTTTGCAGTCTTCATTCAGACAAGAAATTCCCTGGGAGTTACAGCTGAGGCTGGGTTCACAAGATTGCAAGAAGTAAGTTAAATAGAGCCTTTTATATTATCAGTTGTCAGCTAAATTGCAATAGCTGACCATGGGCTCACCTCAAGTCTATTTCAAACTCAAAATATATCGAGGCTAATAGTAGAACTAGGAGTGCACATACCACTGGTTACCATAGTTAAGCTAACAAGTACAGGCTTGCTCAGTCACGTTAACTGAAGTGTTTACAATTGTTGTACAGACATGCCTGAAGTAATGACTTCAAGATTGGCCCGTAGGAAACTGCAGAGTTGTCATCCAGCATTTCTGGGAATACAGCACAGAGGACTGCTGTTGCTTCTGCTATTGTCCATACAGGCATTTACTGTCCTTAAGAGATTAAAGTGTCAGCTGTGTGCTGAAAAGAAACAATATCGCAAGAAGCCCAACACAACGTGGAAAAAACCAAATTCTAGCCATAGGATTCCCGTATGGAAATACTGGGAATACCTTCTCTCTCTAGTTCAGTTAAAAAAAAAAAAAAAAAAAAA
>NW_020955779.1:399875-403658 GCF_003031625.1 Empidonax traillii
TGCAGCCACAATGACAGCCCAGTAGGGGACTGAAGGTTCAGATTTCTCCAAGTTGAGGTCTGAATTTCCAAATCCACTATTTCTCCGTGTGAAAAGAAAAGGTTTCTCCTACAAAGGGAGAGCAAAGGTTTTATTGGCCACAGATCACTCAACAGGCAGCATTCCAACAATATGCCACTGCCCCTTCCCGGAGAGGAGTTATTGATCTTTAGACCATCAGCTGTTGCTGCCTTCTCTCTATCTTAGACCAAACTCTTTCCTGCTTTATTGCCTGAAACTTCCTAGAACAAAAAAAAAAAAAAGGAGCCATCTCAGAATCAGGAGCGATGGCATCATTTCCTAATTTGCTTGTTGCAGACAATCAAATGGAAATACATAGACTCATTAGAACTGACTTAAATGCGAGTATTTCCACTGCAATGAGGATCATTTTTTTGCTCTTAAATCTTAAGTAGATTTCTCTGTCTCTAATAAAAATAGGAGTGTATTTCAGCTATTTAAAGCCTTCACAAAGATACTCCCTTAAAGAGCTTTACTAAAGAGAAGAAAGGAGAAAAATAGAAGTAATTCACAGAGAGGACATCTTTGTCTTTACTTACTGGGTTTGGACACTTGAGTTTTGATCTGTCAAGGGTAAAGTTGTTGTAAGTCTGCTTTTCACCAACAGGCTCCAGCTGAAGAAGAGAAAAGCAACAGCAAACAATGATGAAATTTTCCTTCTCAGGCTCTCTTGACATAGGCAGTTAAAAGTTTCTTATCCAATCTTTTGGTGCTTGCAGTAATGAAGAAGTGTGGTAGAAGGTGATTGGGAACTTTCACAAACATTTTAACTCTCATGAACTGAAGATGTTGAAAATCCGATGTACTGGCTGCAGAAAAGCTTCCTCGGCAGCAAGGAATAGGAGAAGCCTTTCCTCCTTTTGCATCCCTCTGAATAGCACATACTTTAAATATTCTGCTAAAACAAAGTGGTTTACTATATATCTGGTTCTCCCCCGTGCACATCTCAAATGGTAGTATAAACCACAAAGAAAAAAACCCACATGATAGATGTTAGACATGTTACTTAGCACATTACTTAAAGAAAGATACCTAGGTGTCATGGTGATGGGACTGACTTCAAAAATGTAGAGCTGCAGAGACAGAATGAGATGGTGCCAACCTTTGCAGTCTTCATTCAGACAAGAAATTCCCTGGGAGTTACAGCTGAGGCTGGGTTCACAAGATTGCAAGAAGTAAGTTAAATAGAGCCTTTTATATTATCAGTTGTCAGCTAAATTGCAATAGCTGACCATGGGCTCACCTCAAGTCCATTTCAAACTCAAAATATATCAAGGCTAATAGTAGAGCTAGGAGTGCACATACCACTGGTTACCATAGTTAAGCTAACGAGTACAGGCTTGCTCAGTCACGTTAACTGAAGTGTTTACAATTGTTGTACAGACATGCCCGAAGTAATGACTTCAAGATTGGCCCGTAGGAAACTGCAGAGTTGTCACCCAGCATTTCTGGGAATACAGCACAGAGGACTGCTGTTGCTTCTGCTATTGTCCATACAGGCATTTACTGTCCTTAAGAGATTAAAGTGTCAGCTGTGTGCTGAAAAGAAACAGTATCGCAAGAAGCCCAACACAACGTGGAAAAAACCAAATTCTAGCCATAGGATTCCCATATGGAAATACTGGGAATACCTTCTCTCTCTAATTCAGTTAAAAAAAAAAAAAAAAAAAAAAAAAAAAAAAAAAAAAAAAAAAAAAAAAAAGAAAAAAGGGTAGTAGAGACTGAAAAATAAAAAGAGATGAACCACAGAAAAATATGACTAGGGAAGGGAAGAAGCAAAACAGAATGCCAGGTTTTGCTGATGATTGTGAGCTCCTGCTGGACTTCTACCTGAGTCCTAATCCCTTGGCCTGCCCACCACCTAAGGTGGTGAAGACTGAAACTGCTAGTTTTGTTGCACCTAAAGGGGACAGCTCAGATTCTGCTGGGGTTATTTTTAAGATGTGTGGCTCATGTCTTGTAGCATTCTGCCTGCAGTGCTTCGGGTTGTTTGTAGATAATTGTAACACTTCCCTTGCCAGGGCACTTGGTAAGGATTCTGGCACGGAGCACAGATGAAAGATGACAAAGTGCAAAATTCTGCAACCAGCCATGCTTACTTCATCTCTATGCAATCTGTTCTTCAGGAGCATTAGCTTCTGAGCTTTGAAGATGACAGTATCCCCAAGTCCAAGAGTGGACAGCACAACTTCTAGAAGAAACACACAGCTCCTCTAGAGCGTGTGCCAACCATGGAGGCAGAACACAATCTAAACACAGAGCATCCATGTGCTCCTCACTTGGGCCAGAGGACTGAAGAGGTGGATTTGGGACCAGTGGAAGCCCCTGAGGACTAGACAGCCCTCTGACTTCAGAGAGCAGGAGCACACTTGTCTTTGCACAAAGCAAAAGGGGAAAGGACATGATGGTGGGGGATAGATTCCTGAAGGCATCCTGATCCTTGCATACCCACACAGTGGCCACGCACAGTCTGGCCCTTTATGTGTACTGACAAGAATCCATGTCATTTGGCCATAAGCCTACAGCCTGCCGAGCTTTTCAGGGAACAGGGAAACAATACAGCCTTACAGTAAGCTTGCACAGCCTTGCCGTACATGGACTGCAAGTGAAAAGCAGGGATGTGTTACAAGAACCAGATTTAAATAGTAAACAGTAATATCTTCAGCTGGCATAGACCAACAGATCTCTGCGGGAGGGAATAGTTGTGCTTCACATCAGTGGAACTCTGATCCCTCCTGCAGCAGAAAGCCTTCTGTCAAAATCCTTCCATGCGTAGGAATTGAGTGACAATCTGGACAGAATAAAACTCCGATGGCATAGAAAAAAAAAAAGACTGAAGGTGATTCAGGAATGAGTAATGGCCAATAGGAATACCACATGGCAACAGAAACCAAATTTAAGGCTACCATATGTCCAGATATCATCTTTTTTCTTCTTGAAATCTTCAGCCATACTCAATTTGAATTTTCTTCTACATTTGCCTGAGGTTTCTGGGCCACCATTAGCCCCATTTAAGCTATGAAACACAGTGAAGCCTACCACCCTGCTGTCATCTGAGTACCAGGCAGGGAAGGCTGATGGAAAACAGGCAGATTTGCTGCGCATGCACAAATCAATTATTCTGAGTGCATGTGTGCATTGTATGTTCGCTGCATTCTATGACCCTGAACTTACAGCTCTTATGCCATACTGGGCAACTGCAAGATTTCTGCCCTGCATATCCCAGTCCTTATGCTCAAGCTTATTCTGGGGTATCCTGTAAGTTTCTTATCTTGCTAACACTTTTACTTAAATGGAAAAAAAATCCCCTCCGTTTATGGTTGTTTCTTGTACAAACCAGGATACGGGATTTCTGCTCGCACAACGTGTTTGGGTAGTGGTGCTTATGAGACAAGAGGAGGAAATGTTGCTGCGGCATGAAAATGCCATAGTCTTCTTTCCAGCATGGGGAAACATCATGTTTCTGAAAGCAACTGTGATCTTGGAGTTATCAAGTCTATCACGTGCCTCTTACACCCTCTTCCAACACTGTTGAAAACCTATAATTTTTCCCAAACTGACAGAAGGAATGTGACTGCAAGCAGAGGCATCATAGTTTTGATGAGCCCCCCGTTAGTTTCAGTGACTTTACTAGAGTTGTCTCAGATACTAGAGTGGGTGGTAAAACATGTCCACACTATTAATGGCAGCAAAAATTCAGTCACATATACGTTTTCCTAAGAA
>NW_020955779.1:404457-508268 GCF_003031625.1 Empidonax traillii
ATTTTTCCCAAACTGACAGAAGGAATGTGACTGCAAGCAGAGGCATCATAGTTTTGATGAGCCCCCCGTTAGTTTCAGTGACTTTACTAGAGTTGTCTCAGATACTAGAGTGGGTGGTAAAACATGTCCACACTATTAATGGCAGCAAAAATTCAGTCACATATACGTTTTCCTAAGAAATGTAAAAGAATTCACTGAAGAAGGGCAAGCTCATTGAACAGACATTTTCAGAAAACCTACAGGACCAAAAGTTTAACTAGGCTGATCTTTAATGCAAGTTATTTACCAAGTCATAAAGGAATTTTTTTTCTTACCTTAAGACTCTCAGGATTTCTCATTTTGAATGAGTAAAGACTTACACTGTTTCATGCAACATGATCACTTTGGATTGTGTTCCTAAGCAATGCAGACTGAAAAGAGTCTTAGAATTGAGCAGGTCCCCTCTTGTTAGGATATCAATTTTATGTCTTCCTTGCTCTTTTGTTTCAGACACCTTTATCGTGATCTCTGTAGGGACTACTACCACAATCACAGAGGGAACTAGGTTGTAGCCTCTTACCATATTATTCCAGAGAGCCATGGCCATCTCAGCATAGCCTCTTACACTGAAATGAAAGCAGTCTGCAGCAAAGAAACTCAGATCTGGCCAGCCAGTCTGCAATAAAAGCAAAAATGTATTTCTCAGTGTATTTCAATCTTTGAGATCTGCCATATTATATCTCATAGTGTACTATACTTGGTATATCTGCTTCACAATTTTTGTTATCTTCCTAAAGGCAGTATGTTCATATTTTGATACTGTGAATTAACTTAGGCAGTCCTAACTGTGGGATGATTACTGCATTTTGAGACCTCCTGTGTAACACAGCTTGCTCAATTCCACACAGCACTTTTCATAGCAAAACTAAACTTATCATTAAACAATAGTCATGGCTGTTACACTGCCATTGACCCACACTCCACTTTGTGCAGAACTGACAGAGAACTGCTTATTATGGCTTGTTAAACTTCCATAACTCAGACTTACAACCTTTCAGGTGTTGAAATTTCTGCTGAATTTCAGGCAACAATAAAAATGGTGGGCTTATCCAGCTGTGGCAAATGTCTGTCTTAGGAGGATTTTGCCTCACCTCCTCACTACCTGCATAGTGACCACTGTACAAACTTGAAGGCTAACAGAAAAAAAAACAGGGATAGTATGACAAAGAGATCAGTATTACGCAAAACCAGGTGTTTTGGACCAGGATTCATGCTGAATATTTGTATCCTTAACTACATGGCATACATAATACTAAGGCTGAGGAAAAGGAGGAGAATGGTTTCGAAGGCTGTTTCCTGTTTCCAGGTTGGAATGAGTCAGGCATTCAAGTGCTGGTCTCCATTTGGAGAAATTCTGAACATATTCCATAACCTAGATGAGAAGAAAATTCTGTGCCAATCAACCCCCTCAACAGGGAAAGCAACATGCAGTTTAGAGGGAGACAGAGTGCCTAGGTTTACTGTGTACACAACTGTGAATGTTTCATAAAGCTATTTTGATTCACAGGCAGCAAAGTCTTTCCTTGTCTTCTCCTCTGTCACCTCTTATCACAGGGTTCCACCCCGTGCTGCTAGACTGTGCAAAGAGAAGAAAACACAGTCCTTGTGGCATGGATCTTACTGACTTAAAAGAAATCAAGATACTGGCCCTTACATAACGGGAAAGAAAAACAGGACTCACGCTATCCAGGGGCAACAAGGTGTTTCGGAAAAACGGCTGCATGACAACGGCAAAGTCCTCACGGTTTTCATAGCGACCACTGTTGATTAGCTGCAAGGCTTCAGCCTGTATGGAGTGTAATTATTGGAAATGGAAAAGTTACTTGCAAGGCTCATCTAGCATTTGTCAGCTATCAAAAACGTGCGTATTACACTTCTTTCAGTGTAGGAAGCCGTGAATTATTAGTATAAATCCAGTTAATTGTTATAAAGCAGTCAAGAAAATGGATAAGAAAACAATTTGGTTCATGAAGAGATTTTCATGAGGAAAATGCACAGAAGCTGAGTTAATTCAAAAAATATAAAAATTGAAAGAAAAAATAAAGCTGCTTGATAAAAAAAAAAAGGAAAAAAACCATTCAATCCTTACTCATAGAAACCAACGCTGTACAATTGCAATGAGATGAAAATTTATGAAGAATTATAAAAAAGGAATAAGACCAAAATTTTTAGAAGCAACAAATGAGTTCAGAATGCCAACCTGAGGCTGAAGCGCCTTTGATTTTTAAGAAAGGTGCCCTTGAATTAAAATAAAACTTAAACATTGAAGAACTACCTGCCACTTTTAAAAGCTCTGGTCACAGACATTGAGATGGATGAAAACCCCCATCTCATTCTTACTTGTCATCTTATGGGTATAAACTCTACTGATCCTGATCATATCTCAAAAAATCTTGATCCCACTTCCTTAGTTAAGGAAAATGACCCCTCTAGTAGGTTTATACTAACACTATCCAAGGTGAATTTTTTGAGCTTTGGCAGATTCATTGGACAACATCCACTGCTAGAGCCAGAATGAAGGACTGGATAACTCACTGTGATCTGATACAGTGATTCCTGTATTCATAAGAACATCAATGGAAAAACCTTCCACTCCAATAGCTATTTATAGCATCTGTTAATTTCGAGTGAATCTTATGCCTGAGGCCATGAACAGTTAGTTACTCTCAGATAACAAGCTGACCCATGGTTGGTTTAGCTATTTTTTTCTGCTAAGGGTAACCACAAAGCAACTGATGCAGGGTAATTTGTCAGTCTTGCAATGACACATTAATTCATGTGAGCTATTCATTGGGTTCATAACAGGCAAACATATATCAGCAAAGCAGCCATCATCACTAACTCCTTCTCAGCTGTTGAAACAGCAGCTGGAAACAGAACTGGTCTTGATCTGCATCCAGCTCAGAACTGAGGACAAATCATCAGGAACCGTGGAGAGACTTTGACTGCTACTGTCTGGTTATCTGGGTAGGGTTTTGATTAGGCTGTATCCAAGCTATTTCCCAGTTACCCCTCTCTGTTCTGCTGAGGATACGCATGAGAGGAAGGGCAGTGAGGGAAGCAACATAAAGAGACGCAAGTGAAGATGACCAGTTATAGAATTGAAGTATTACCTGAAAATCTCTGTTAACTCTCTTAATTTCTTGTAGTTCAAGAGAATTTTCCTCGGGGTTTAAGAAACATGGACAAATTTTCCTTCAAGGAGAGAAATACTAGAATTAAAAGCCAATCTTGAATAGCTTATTTGCAGTTCTTCAGCAATGTGTGCTTCACATCAAGAAGGATGGGTGCTCAAAGCTCACATGCAGAAGGAGAACCACCTCATTGGCTTAGAAATGGACAGATACTTCAGAAAAAAAACCCCTACTGACTGTTCAAAATTAAGACCTGTCACAGCTGGTAAAAGCTGTGAGATTCACAATTCTTGAGTCAAACACATGTAGTATGCCACATATTGGCAGGAAATCATGTGTTAGGATATTAAATAAAACATACCCTACAAATAAGCTTACAGAAGATCTTCAGACATCTGGGAGTTTAAAGTTGTTCACGTAGTCCGAGTCCTTGCACCATCATATTTTATTTTGTTACTTCTATATCAAGAGGTAATAACTTGTGTTTCACTGAAATGCATCCTCTAAAAATGTGCTTGGAATGAATATGAAGACATCAAGCAAGACAGTCAATTCATTATTTTCCCTTCTAGTGTGTTCCAGTAGTTAATCACTTGTATTATTAAAAATCTGTGCCTAACTTCATTTGAATTCATTCAGCATCAGCTTCCAACTACTGGCCTTTGTTATACCTATGTCTGCTAGACTAAAGAGCCTTTTCATGTCCATTCTGGCTCCTGTAAAGGCACTGCTGCTTTCCAAAATGAGACCCTAAACGTTCTTTGAGGTAGGATTTTTGTGTCCTCCATTAGGTGTGAAAAGCTGTTCCCTGTTGTGCATTCTGCTGTGTGCAGCCCAGCCTGTGCCACAGGTAATAGCACTGGGTACAAGGAGAGGCATGAGGGATGTCAGCCTATGCTGCTGACCAGAGAATGGCTGGGCAAAAACAGGCTTTGAAATTCAGTGGTACAACAGTTATACGTTGACTTGTGCTGTGGCATGCTGCCTGAGAGCTGAGAAGTGGTAACTCCGCTATCTATAGATGCATGCCTTTTAGGTGAAAAATTGGAAGAAGTCATAGCAAGTTGATGGTGATAGTGCATCAGGTAAAGGCTCCAATGCACGTATCTCGGGAAGTTCGGTGTGGATACCTACTGTAGAAATTGAGATTGAGCCAAAAAATTATCACTTGAAAGGCAAAGACCTGTTTTGCTCACTTACTTTGCTGTCAAAGCACACCCTGAAGAGCTTGCTGTGATCTGACGCAGTCCAGAAAACTCTAGCATCTCCACCATGTTGATAAAGACTCTTGGGAGCTGCAAGGATTATAATAACCAGACATACCAAATAACAGAACATGATACCACTACAAAGAGAGCAAGAAATGCCATCCGTAGGTCAGGGAGTCAGTGCAAACTGCGCTGACTGCAGCCAATGGCATGTGCAAGGATGATGTATAAAGAGAGGGGGAGGGAGATACAATGGATGCCAGCCAAAAAAAATTCCAGCAGCTAGTACAAACTAGCTGAAATGCTGCTTCACTCCCTGGGACATTTCCATTTGCTCTAGGGTAGATGAAACTGTGCAACGACTGCTTTAGTCAGCAAAACTGGCAGTAGGATCATGTATGTTTGGTTCACAGAACAAATACTGCAAAACAGACTTTTCCTGAAACCACAGCCCACTTTCTCAGGGCATTAGCTAATACAGTTGTTGAAATGCAGCACTGAGGAGCAGTCTGACTCCAGCTATTTGAAAGATGACCTTGTATGAAACATAATCACTGACGGTCTACCAGAGGTGAAAAAAACGTCAGTGTGCTTGCCAGGAACATAGTTTGCTAGGGTATCTTAAAAGCTTACCTCCTCATAGAAAATATCCAGTGTGTCCTGAAGGTGCTTTACATACTTTTGCACTGAATTGGTTTCCTGTGTTACAAAGAAAGAAAGAAAAAAAAAAGGATTAGTCTTTTTTCAGAAACCAAGAAGGTGTTCCATGAGAAGATATACCAACTCAGTGTTCCTTTTCCTTTTGTTGGCAAATATATTTTCAGATCAAGAAATTTATTGCCACATGTACAGAGGTTATATGGTGCTTGTGTTTCTATCTTACTAATATATTCCCTTAATCCCTGCAGAAAATCCTAAGGCATCTTGGTAGAATCTTTCCCTGATGAATGACTATATGGATCACATTTTTGGATCTCATGCTGTGTTTTATGTGATCCAGAACAGATTTGGTTGTCTTATGAATAGAATGATACCTTTATTTCCCCAAACTGCCAATCTGGGGAAATTGAGATGAAGGCAGTCAGGCCCCACAAAACCCTTAAGCAAAACAACTTTGTAACTATAGTTACAGAGGTGGAGTTGAGGGGACAAAGGCTCCAGGCAGCAGCCTGTAAAGGAAAAAGAGCAAAATAGAGAACAGTGCCTGGTCATTTCAACAAGCTGGGGTCCAGATCTCCAGTCTGTGCCTCATAAATCTTCCAGAGGGGATGACCACAGATAGCTAGAGAAAAGACATCTTTTTTCTGCATAAACTGATATTATTTCTTTTGATGTCACTCTGAAGCATTCTCAGTAATTATTGTGTGGAGATGCTTTCCAGAAAACTTCGTGTCCCATAACAACAATCCTACGACACCACACTGATTGCTCTGTCCAGTTAAGCAAGGAGTTTATTCTTGGTATTTTGTTCAATATAGGGCAGGTTCCTATCTTTAAATAATGCGTTTCTCCAGAGCTGCAGTGTCCCACTATTAAAAGCTATGCACTTGTTGCTGATACAATACAGATGAAAGGAGCTGGACTTTAAGTGCTTTTTAAACAAAGAGGAACTTCGGCTCCCTGAGAGAGAGAAGGTTCTATTTCCAGGGCCGGTCATCTGCCAAATGCCTGGATAAGCATGCCTAATTCAGAGATACAAACCTTGTCCAAGCAGTATTGGCACAGGTCGCTGCCTCCAACAAGGACAGTGATCAGTTTCCAGTCTTCCTTGAAGTTAATTTTCTGGTGGTACATAAAACAAAGAGATTGTAGCATATATTGCTTAGGCTTAAAGAGGTACATTCACAAATGGGGCTAAGTGGGGCGTAAACAGCAGGGCAAAACAAAGGAGGTATGCTGAGTTAAGTGGGCAAAAGAAAAGCATCTCTCCAGGGGGAAAGTGTGAACTGTTTGCTAGTCTACTGCAATTCACCTTGGCTTTCGTGAGGAAATTCCCTTCAGCAGACAAGATCTGTCAGGGTAACCGAGCATTGAAATGTGTCTGTAGCAGCAAGCGTCCCTAAATGAAAGTTAGCTTCAGGACAGGGATGGACAGGAGAGATTTGCCAGCTATGGCTGAACACTGCAGGCAGCGTGGGGATAAAGCAGTGTGGGAGTGGAGGCTGGAGTGACTCATGAAGCTGTGGAACTGGAGCTGCTGGGGATCCCTGCCAGCTGGGCAAGTATTACCCCACGGCCAGGAGGGGTGAGGGGTGCCCCAGGGAATAGACAGCTGGATTAAAATAGAAGAGTCCAGGAGGCTGGTGACTTCACTGAGCTCATATAAGGGCAGCTGCAGCATCCACGTCACCACAAGCTAACAATAGGCGCTGCTGAGAGCTGGATCTCATCAAAACATTTTGTAACATTCAGTACAAAGAAAGGAATCAAAGGCAACTATTTTTAGCGTGGTGCATTTACATAACAAACATCTGCGAAAGGATCCCACAAATAGAGGGAGGGCCTGGGAATCACCCACAGGTCTGAATTCTCCTCTTTAAACAAGCACTTTGCTCCGAAAGCCTTTCGTGAAGAGGCAGTGTGGCAGGGACACACCCCCTCCCTTTTTTTTTTTTTTTTTTTTTTTAACGCATAAAAAACTGTGAACAAAACAAAGCTCTAGATCCTCTGCCATTCTGTTGAAGATCCACGCCAGCTCCCTTCACTCTGCCAAACAATTGGTAATGCAGAGTAACTGACAGTGGGGTGAGCATGCAGCATCCATCAAGAGTGCTGGCATGGAGAAACACATGCTTTGACAAACCCTGCTTATTCAGTACCTTCCTTTCCCATTCAGTCTGAGCCAAGGAGCACCAGGCACTTCTATTCTCTTAGAGGGAATGCTCTCCCTGAACCAACAGCTCACACCCAGACAGTCATCCACTCAAATTCAGCCAACACTTGGCACAGGGCAACTTTGGTTTTTTCACAGATTTCTTCCCCCCGCCCCGCCCCCCAAACTGCAGCAGCAGCCACTGACTTAAAGCAAGTCGCTCTTTTGGTGCCCTTTGTGGCCCTCAATGGAGTTGGCACACCAGACTGGTCCACAATGCTAGATCCCCTACTAATTTTCTAAAAGACTGAGATTGTGGCATGACGGGCATTCCTCCAACCCTGAGGCTTCCGGTCACTGATTAATCATTTACCTACTCAAAACCAGAGTTTCAGATGTCTTGTTCTCCTGCAAAGACTTCAGTAGTCCCTCTTCCCAGTATTGTGAATGGTGTGATTCATATTGGTCTGCAGGTACCTGCTCCACCAATTTTACATTCAGACTTTATGACCTCCACTTTGAATACTGCTGCTCAACTAAGCAGTCCTGTGATCTTACCAGAGCCTTCAGACTTCTCCTCTTCCTCACTACCATCCCTACATCTTCTGGCTGCACTGTGCCCTACGTTAGTCTCTGCCTTGTGTGTTTGCATCTTACCTGCATGGATTTGTACAGGTGAATTATAATCTACTAAAGGCTAATTCATCTGGCACATTCATCTTGGAAAGCACAGCAGAGATAAGGACACTGACTTTTCTTTCATCAGTAAAGCACTCTTCATGACTCAAGCATCCCATAAATTAAAATCATTTCCCAGAGAACACGGAACCACTGAGGGTTTGCCCAAATTCCACTTACCGAGCTGTTTCTCATTAGCTCCACTAATTTACGCGCTTGGGCTGGCATATTGCTAGAGAGAGAGGACAAAAGATTTTATATGTTTGCTCCAAAAACACATCATCTTCTTGATCTTCCACTCCTCATTTCAGGGGATTTTAGGATCAGCAGAAGTCAGTATAAGGAAAGTGATGCCTCAAAAGGATGAGCAAACTTCGAAGGACCAAGTTGCACAAGTGAATAATCTGATCTGAAAGGACTTCAGCTGGGATGGCTGCCAAGTCAGGCAACTGGTATGAGTTCTACCCATCTCAGAGATGGCTTAAGTGCATTTTGTTTGGAGAAAAGCACTAACACCCAGATGCACAGAGACATTTAGTTTAGTCCCTTTAAAACCTAGTGGGGGAGTCTGGTGCTTACACAGAATCTGGGCACCTAACCAGCCTTTCTGATCCGGCCCTAAATTCCTAGGGCTTGTCTTATGGCTGGAAGATACTGCTTATATTGTGGAACTGCCAGGCTGGAGAGTCCCAGTCCAGCTCTGGGCAGGATGCAATGCCCATGGGCCAAAGCCCAAACCATGCTGAGACACCAGCTGGAAACGAGCTCCTGATATACCAGAATAAGACTGTGCTTGAGCTAATAAGCCCTGCCTCTCTCCAGCACCCACACAAATGCAGTTACATTATTTGGATTCCCAGAACCATATTGATCATGCTGAGTCAGCTTTGCTCTGGGAACCCATGAAACATTCAGTAGCTACAAAGGCTTTGCTAGCTACCCTAAAACTCTCTTGCAGCAAATCTGAGGGCTGCTAAAGGTGTCACAAAAAACCCTGGAAACAAACTGCATGAGTATCCATTGAGCAGGCACAGTGTATGCCATATAAACTCTTACACATTTTGGTTCTTAACAGACTAGTAGATTTTTAGTTCAGGAAGAGAAAGGAAGTAATTCCCAGATGCTCATTCTGTTATTTTCCTTTGCAGTGAAAACAGGGATAGTTTTTAATGCCATTAGTGCAGCAGTGGCCTTCTATTTGTTCATTTGAGCCGCATTTCCCAGAAATAAAGGAATAAATGAGAGATGCCCATGATTTTTTTTGTCATTGCAGATATTGCCTGGCAGTTAATTAGAGACTTGCAAACTGAAGTCTGGGCAGAAAAAGGTACTAGAATTAGAAAAAGGTAGTAGAATTAGAGGCATAAGTAAGGCATTGGCTCAGAAATTACAGGCAGAAATCAAATAAAGAAAGGAAGTTTGATATAGAAAAGTAGGCATATAATCCTCAAAATATTGAATTGAATTTTTTAAAAAAAAAAATCAAACCCACAATTAAAAATATCAGATCACAGAAATATGCTCAGTACAAGCAGGTCACCAGTATTAACTTGTCGTGTCTCAAAGGTAACCCGTCAGTACATCAGTTCTCACTCCTTTGCCCTTTCCTGTTGGTGATTGTGCTTACCGCGCAGCGGCATTTCTCTCTGCAACGTTGAATCCAGCTGTTTCCTTAGAAATGCCAGTGGAGAAGCCAAAGAGGTTTGGATTGAATTTCTTCAAGATATCTTAAAAAGAAAAAACACAGTGTTTAATCATTCACAGCACAAAAAACAACCTTGCCTCCTGCAGGAGGACAGGCCGGCTGAATAGTGAGAATATGGACCTGAGTTTTCTCCTTATTCACTGTGGCTTTATAGAAGCTACAGGCACACCTGCTTTGGAGACTCTAGTTATTGCCTTAACTTCATCCCTGCAACTATTTCTCTCCATCCACTGGGGAACTGGGGTCTGGTGGCCCAGGAGATGCAGAGGTCCAAGGCAACTCACCAGTCTTGAATTAAAGTCTATTTGTAATAAAGAGTATTTGTGGTTACTTTCTTTCATGTACCACTTGCTTTCATGTACCATTTGCTTCTTTCAGAAGCTCTGAAAAGGGTCATCACTCTTCCTAGATAATAAGATTATGGCAGAGAATGAATTTCATTCACTTTTCTAGATTTCACTGAAACCCTCAGTGGGGAAGCATGATGCCTGAGCACTGTTTTTGTTTCTGCACCTGAAGTGCTGTCCGAAAACTCTTTATAGAGTCTCATTTATAATACATAAATGAATTGCACCTTCTATTTTCCTTTGAACACAGTGCATGGTACAAGACAAATCATATCAGATTTTATTACCAACAGTGTCAGGTATTGTCAAACTGCTTCACAGTGTGGATCACATACAAATAGATCAACCATTGTAAATCAAGTCCCTTTCAATTTATTGTCACACTGACCACTTATTGGTTTCTATGGCAACTACAGGGACCAATTACATAGAACACTAGGGCAATGAATTTATAGCATCTTTAGATTTTTTTTTTCAGTGGTACCTAGAAACTTGAAATCATCAGGAAGAAGTATAGCCTTGTAACCAACCCTACCTAGATGGACTGCTAATTGTTTCGTAACCCTTCATTTGCATACAGCCATTACAGTCAATCACTGGAAAGCACAAAATAAGGGAGGAGCAGGTCTGCCATGAACTTCTGTCACCTTCAGCACATTTACTCCTAATCATTTTGGTCAAAAGGAGGCTACAATCACATGCATTCCTGTGATGTGGAGGGGCTGAATCAACTTTATAGCTAATCAGGTCAGTCTGGGTTTCAGCTGTGACTCACATGAACTGCTCATATCCACAAAAGATGGATATCCCCACTGTTTGCAAGGAAAGAATGACCATTTCCAAGTGTTTCCTAGCATCCACTTAAAAGGCTTGCACTGTAATACCCAGCTTCTGCTTTTGTCACTTTTATTTTCCATGATACTCACTAGGTAAAGTAGCCTGGATCTCCAGGGTCTCATCACCTCCAATGCTACAAAGGGAAAGAACAAAATCACCAAGGAGGGTTAATCCTGCAACCATCTGTCTTATTCTCAACATATGTTGTTGCAGCAGCCTAAGAAGGAAGAAACAATCCCCACCAAAAATACTAATTTCAAATAATAAGGAGATAAACAACAAGAATTCAGGGAAAGTAGTGAAAGGATATTTCACATTAAATAAAGCAGGGCATCAGCTAAGATGGAAGCTGTGCCTTCAGGCTGGGAACAGAGCATACTTGGAGAACTGATTTTTCACATGAAAACTCTGGGATGCCCACCATACAAAAGCATATGTCCTCACTGAAGTTGCCGCACAGTACCTTGCCGAAATTACATTTATGTGCAGTTATGTATAGATAAGACGGCATGAAATGCTCATTGACCATCTATCTGCAATTCTGCAATGTTGATTATGAAAAGATCCTCTGCCTCTACCATTTAAAACTTGTCTGTGTGTGTAGCCAACACACCATTACACCACATCTGGCAGCCCCTCCTGAAAATAATCTATGCCTGCAGATACATACAAAGGGGGAAAGAAAGAGCACAGAAAAGGACTTATACACCTGCAAAGGCTTATAAACCACATGCCTGCCCATATGAAACAGGCAGTTTCCTTCCACTCTAGCATGGATATTGAGATTCATGACTCCTCCAACCCTTACCAAGCAATACTTGCTGTCAGCATCCTATCCCTGCATTTCACCAGGTGACCCACACACTTTTAAGTGTGTGGACAAAAATATAGAAAGACAATAATGAGCATTTTCACCTCCAGGAAAGTCCCCTCCAGTCTGTTTCTAGGTCAGGTACTTTGGCTCCTACTGCAGTCTGGAAAAGATGGAAAGAATAATTATAAAACATTAATAGGAAAAAGTCCTACAAATTTAGTTAAGACGCACGTCACATTTTGAAACATTGGTACATTGGAAACATTACCCTGCAAACAGCCAAGTTTTAGCAATATACTAGTTTTGGAATAAATGCTCTGTGTCCTTATTAATCGTCACACACTGGCTTCTGGGCAGCCCTGCATCTCTCATGCTTCAATCTCACAGGCTTCCCCTTATATGCAAAAGCAGCTCATCCAGATGGTAGACCATAGAGCATGAGAGGACATCATAGTCCAGCCAGAGGACATCAGAGTGCAAGGTCAAGGACAAAAGGTTTTAAAACTATTTTAGCAACCCAGTGGGACTCAGATTAACATCCACCACCTTGTATTCATTTGGATTTTTCTGACGGAAAATGCTTTATCCTGGCGTTTCCCAAAGAAAGATGATTCTGAGAGACTTAATAATCCAGGAAAAAAAGGCCTAAACACTGATGAAAAATTTCCAGCCAATTTTAGCTGTATATAAATCAGAGGAGATGCTTTTTAATCTGCCAAGAAAACAAATCTTTGGTGTAAAATCCACTTTTTTTCTCCTGGATCCACTCTGCTAGTCTAACATATAGACTTGATGAGGACTTGATGACAGGACTTTTTTTGCCGGTATAGATAAGCATGTTGGCGTTTCTGTTGCTTTCACTGTGCATGGGTGCTAAAAAGTCAGACAGATGCATTCTAGCCAGTGACATGACTAAATTGCTCAATGTTTCATTAATCTCCACGTGCATCTAGACTGAGAACAGCCTTCCTTCCTGCACTGTGGACTTAATTATCTTTCAAAAATAAATAAATAAATACATAAAGCCATAAGAACAAAGACCTTTGTGATGAACTTGAGTAGCTCACAGGACTGGGACAGATGTCCATCAAGGGATTCTTCTACAGCTTTATGCTTTCTTAGTGATTTCACTTAATTTTGTATCCTTCAAAAAGCCATGGTACCAACTCAGGCATAGACACTGACTGCATTCAGGGATCTTGTGGGAAATACCAGGAGGAAAATCAATGCCTTAGTGGACTTTGCTGCTGCAGTCCCTCTGTGCCAGGGATGGTAATGCAATAAAAAGCACACACTGTTGCTGGTGTACTTTTTGTGCAGGAAGTGTGTGCATGTGTGGGAAATGCTCTGTCATTTCTTCTGGCCCCCCAAATAAATTACTTAATAAGATGCCCATTCACACTTTGCTGTGGCAATGGCAAATAATAGGAACTGCATGAATAATTGCAATATGAGAACCTGCCTTGCTCAGCTCGAGACAGAGACCTCAAGCATTATAGTGTGGCCCTTACTAAAAGAACCAAAATTCTTAAAATAGGAGGTGTCTGCTAGTGCACAAGTCTAGCACTAGATGTGGGGGAGGAAATAAAGCAATTAATTTTAAGAGTCATCGCAATGGATAGGAGGGAGAGTTGGTAGGTCTTTACTGAGGTCTTCTAAGAAAAGCTCAAACCTCAGCAGCAGGGGGGAAAGCCAGGATTACATCAGGTCAAGCAAAATCAGTTTCAAAGCTAATGAGAAGGTGCATGATGCATAATGAAGGAATGGACACCAGCCTGTAAAATAAGCCTGATCATTTAAGGGCTTCAGTCCCTTCAACTCCCTCTGAGCTCAACAGGAGCTGAAGCTGCTAGAATGAGCACCAGTTTAGCTCAGGAGTTAAAATTCATGGGAACTGTTGACACAAACGTTTGCTTTCATCCCATGCCAGAACAATTCTGTAGTGCTGTGTAATTCTGGAACTTTTTCTCAGAAAACTTCAGTGCAGATCTGCAGTGTTCCCTGCTATCCTTTTCTGGGGCCTTTTTTTTTTTTTTTGGTGCCTAATTTTTTCTTTTCAGCTTGCATTCCTTGGCACTTGAAATACATCAGAGCTTTAACTGGAAGATGTCTAATCCAGGAAGCAACACCTGAAAGCAAAATTCTGAAATATAGAAGTTTTAGAATTATTTCAAGTGAGAAGCACTTCATTCTGTAATCAATTATTTCCATGGGAATTTACAGAAAAATCTCTCATTGCACAAAAAATTCCAATTGCTTCCACCTTTTTTTTATGTCAGAAAAGACTATTCCTACAAGGCAGCCATTTCCCTTTTCAAAAACACTTGAATAAACTGTGTGCAATAGAGAATAGTATCCCATTTCTGTCCTGGCCTGAATTATTCATTACTGAATTACACAATTCCAATGTCACTCATATCCCTTCAGGCTATTTCTTTGCAAAGGGAACCAGGTAGATGAGTTTTGCTTTGCCAAGCCAAAGCAATTTGCTTTCTATCTGATGATGCCTGATGTGACAACATCTAGGTAGAAATTGACAATTGCTCTTTTCATTCTAAACGTGGGAATACTGCAGTACTCACAGTCAGGGAATCTCCCAGTGCTCCTACGACTCTGATGTCAGCAGGTCGTAGCTCATGTACTAAAAAACAGTAGGAGAATAAAAGCAGGATAACTGACAACTGGCAAAATGCTGTTTAACAGAATAAAGATGCAAGACTTAGGTTCCAATCTGGTGGCGTTTTTAGGGAGAACAAGGTTCAAGTTCTGTGTATCAGCTAGGCAAAAGACTTAAGTCTTTGCTTGCATCAGTGTACTCAACTCACATGGAAAGCTGGAACTTAAAAGAGCTTAGGAAAAAATGGAAACGGATTAGATATGTTTGGAGATGCATACATGTCATCTCTTTTAATTGACTTGCAGGTTTGGGTCATAGATAAATATATTTTAATTAAAAATTTCCCTGTAAAGCCTTCCAAATGCATATAGCACTTGTATAGGTTCCACCTTGCTGAGCCACTAGCCTTTTCAGGTAATTTTAATCTGCCATGTTGCTGTATGATAAATGATGTATATGATACATGAGTATGATAAATGTGGTCACATTTATCCACAGAGAGCACACCTGCTGTCTGTCATGCAGAACTTATTGTGTATGGCAAGACAAACTTTCTTCCTTTGCTGCTAAATATACCAGCTTTTATTGTTTACTTTCCACCTAGGATGTGCCACTTCAACATCTTACTGTTTTTAAAAACAAAATATTATATACTTCCTATTTTTGATTTTAAGAATTCTTTCTCACCTGATGTTGGCACACGACTAGATGGAGACCGTTCAGGACACGATAGCTCACTGCCCCAATTCTGAAATGGTAAGTTACAAAATTGTTTCACCTTGTGGTTAAAAGATAATACAGAATTCATATATAATTTAATTGTACAGTGAAGGACAAAACCAAGTTAAGACACAGATCCTAGTTTGGTGCCTATATAGCTCAACAGTCTTTTCCTCCTCTTTGTGGAATACTATCCAAACAATAACTACTTTTGGTGACGTTTTCTAGCCAAAACATGTAATTTTTCCAAAGGCAAAACACTTCATCACCAAATATTGCTTATGACAAAGTTCTATAAGCAGGATTGTTTTTTTCCTCTCTCTACAGCCTGGAGATTTTGTCCATGACCTAGAAGGTAGGGTCTCCAGGTTTGAAGTTTTGCTTTGTCTTAAAAGATATCAGATGCAGAAAAAAAACCAAACAAACAAACCAACCAACAAAACACCAAAAAAACCCCAATAAAATTATCTGAAAAGTTATAATGTCATATTAATGTATTGTATTATTCATGTATTATTGTATTAGCCAGTGAAGGGACTGAAACTTAAGTCCTAAGAGGTGTGGCTGAGAGAACTGGGATTGTTTAGTCTGGAGAAAAGGAGGCTCAGGGGAGACCTTAATGCTTTCTACAACTACCTGAAAGAAAATTTTGATGAGGTGGGAGTTGGCCTGTTCTCCCAGGTAACATGAGAAAGGACAAGGTGAAACTGCCTTAAATTGCACCAGGTTTAGGTTGGATATTAGGAAAAATTTCTTCACTTGAAAGAGTGCTCAAGCATTGGAACAGTCTCCTCAGGGAAGTGGTAGAGTCACCATCCCTGGAAGTGTTCAAAAAAGAAAGTAGACCTGGAACTTTGCAATAGCATTTAGTGGGCATGGTTAAAGGTTGAACTTTATGACCTTGGATGTCTTTCCCAACCTTAATGATTCCGTTACAATATTATCATTCCCATGTACTTTGCCAGGAACCTATTCTTTTCCCAGTAACTTTCAAAAAGGGCTTGCTCTCCCTGAAAAAACTTTGAAGTTTTAAAAGTCTGAGTAAAGAGAACTGTCAGGCTCTAAATAATTGTACTTTACTATACATTTATATACGTGATACAATAGTTATTATGTGTCTTCCACTAACTGAAGAAACTGAATCAACTACACATGGCAGAACACCTTGGTTTACCAGCAGAGACAGCAGAGAAATGTGCCATCCATGCTTTTAGTAATGAGAACAACACTAGCTAAGGTGATAGTGAGGAAAAAATACAATTGTTATAATGGCCAGTCCCTGCAAGAGCAAAGTCAGCTGCTTACATTGATCTAAGGGCCAGCCCTGCCTGAAGCAGGAGATCAGACAGGGGATGTCCTGAGATCCCTTCCAACCTCAGTTATTCCATGATTGCACAATTCTGCCATTCAGAGTAAAACTACATGGACCAGCGCTCTTCAGAAAGCATGGTTAGGGTTAAAAAGCATCACAACAAATTTGTCTATTCTTGCAAAAAAATGGTGTAATAGGCTCCTCTATCAGCCATTGAAGTCTGGTTGCAGAGGCTAGAAAGGACAGCTGGGATTATTTTTAGTTCAGAGAGGAAACTGTTCCTTTACTCCTCTGCTGTCCCTTTCCTTTATCACATCTAAAGCTGTTGCTGCTGAGATTCAGTGCAAGTGCAAGAATTACCCACTAAAAGTATAACTCTAGCTCTACAGATAAAAATCCCATTGCAATCCTGCAAACTCTAGATTGCTAAAACAACATCTGTTGCTCTTTGTTACCCTCAAGGCACACAGAGAATTTGATAATTGGGCTAGTCATGAGGACCCCCAGTAAACCAAACTATCCCAGACTATTTTGACTGCCAAGAAATAACAACTCCATTTATCCAAGTCCTACACACAACATTTGTTTCTGCAGCTTGTTTAATCTACCTTGTCATAGTTGCTCAGTCATGGTGGAAACTGAGTCCCTTTGAAAATAGGATTCCTATCACCTTTGTATCCGGTCACATTTTCAATATGTAAAGGTGACTGCCCTCTACAGGTTAAGCTTACTTGAGTATTTGGAAGTACAGTGGCTCAAGAACAGAATAACTAAACCTTCCTCAGATCATAGAGTCACAGAATCACAGACTATGCCAGGTTGGAAGGGAACCACAGGAATCATCGAGTCCAACTCCTGGCCCTGCACAGGACCATCCCTTAGAGTTAGTTACACCACATGTCTGAGAGTATGATCCACACACCTCTTGAACTCCATCTGGGGTTTAGGATTCTAGGCTACCTTCTCCATACTGTGTGGAACTTGATATCTGAATTAATGATGCATCCTATGTTACTTATGTATACAATTGCACTAATAATATGATTAATTTTGTTTGGTTTTTAGGAAAACATTTGTTTACACAGGAAAGAGTGGAACGCAAGTTAGACTCCCCTTTGCGAAAATTGCTAATAGTTTATGTAATCTATAAATTCAGTATGATAACGCCCACCAGATGCAGCTTTGCACAGTTTGCCTAAAATGCAGCAAAAGATGCAACAATTACCTCTATTGGCTCACGAGTGGGCTCCACAGGTGTGTAGTTGCTATTCTTGTATGTTCCCAGGAACGGCTTGTTCTGGAGAGGGAGGGAAAAAAAAAAAAAAAAAGAAATAAGAGAAATTAGGCAATAAGCACATGGCACAAACCATAGAAAGTGATATCAAGGTGTCATATCACCAAGAAAGTAAATTGCTTGAGCTGTAAAAGTGGAATCTGGATTTTGAAACCATGTTCTTTCCTTAGAAGTCGCAAAATTTGCGTTTAGAACCTTACGGCAAAAATTACATATGCCAGAGGTGAACTGCAGTTTAACATTTTCCTCTCCTAACCTTCCACAATTAGACTTTAATGGATGTTTAGTCCTTTCAAGAGACACTGATGTAAAGTCTAGACAAACCTGGGCAGATCTTCTGTGTCAGCAGAAGGGAGATGAAAGATTGCTTACTGAAAGGATCATTCTTTCCTCTAAGAGAGGTTGTAGAGATTGCAGTTATTTTTGTCCCCTACCAATGCAGCACGCATTGAGGAAGACATGCACATTGTATAGGCTAAAAAATCTCAGCTGGATACCCACTTATCTCAATTAAGAAAAATTACAATATCTGTATAAGGAGGTCCTAAAAAAAAAAAAAAATCACTAAAATTGGAAGGCAAGCTTTTATTGTACGTGATGTTGCCTCAAACAAATAACTTGCCATAGCTACTGGCAGTTCTATCAATGACTTTTTTAAAGCACTGCGGGTCCACCATTTCTGTAAACAACAGCCACATATCTTTTCAAGGGATATAAAACTTTCCTTTGCCTACTTCTGAACAGCAACATCTTTGAATAAGAGTGGATGAAGGGAAAGAAGTATAAGATCCACACTATTTGGCACTGAAGAAGTTGCTGACAATTTAAGCTACCTGGAAAGATTACTGGGTAAAGGAAGTGTAATCAGTTTGAGTGAATATGAGGACTTTTGAAACATGCTGATGAATAACTCAGCAAATCTTCCTTTTCTGACAGGATGGAGACAATATGGACAAAATCCTCCCATACAACTTGAACACGTATCTCCAGAACTGAGAGAGTAACTCAGCTCCCTGATCTACTCAGTTCTTCAGCCTCCTTGTTGAAACTGCTGAAGAAAGGGAGCCAATTATTGCTGCCTGCAGTGGTCATTTCCATGTGCCGATACCTAGCAACTGTACTGCAAGTTCAGCAGCTTGTTTTGTAACTATAGAAGCAGCTTCCAAAGAGTCTGAGGTATCCCTGCTATGGATCAGACTAGGAAAAACAACCTGCTACTACTTCAAGAGATAACAAAATCTGGATTTTTCAAAGCTGCTGTGGTGCCCAAACCCCATTGATTCAGATAGGAAAGTTAATGCAGCAGATTCTAAATTTTTGCTGCTTGAGCTGCCTCTGTACTTCACGAACAACAAAATACAACCTCTGCTACAGCTGCAAACACACAAGTCCGCATGTTGTCAATCAGTATTCATGGCACAGCAAAAGGGCAACAGGACACCAAAGCAGGTACATGAGAACGCCTGCCACTTACAGGTAAGTAGAGAACAAAGCTTTAAGTGAAGTTGTTCCAGATGTACTGAACTGGTGCTCTCTGCACCAAGTACAAGCACGCACAGCCTCCTGATAGCCAGCTTCCACGATGTGGGTATATTTACCTGAGCTGGACAGTCAAGGACGATGTCATCCGTGAAATCAAATGAGTCAGCCTTCTGGCCTACAGGCTGTAACTGGAAACAAAGACAAAAGAACCCATTCTGTAACCATGTCAGCTCATCTTAAATCTGTATAACAATTCCAATCCAAAACAAACTAAATATACCTTTCACATCTATATAAAGCTGCCTGTATTTACAGACCGGGATTTACCCAAGGCTGAAATGCATCTACTTCTCAGAAAGAACATGGCAACTGCATAACAAAAGAGCAACTCTACAAAGAAGCTTAAAATGGGAAGTGGAAAGCTACAGTGGGATCAGTTTAAACTCCTGGAGGATTCTGGCAGGCACATGAAGTACCTTGGAATTTCGCCAGAAGGCAAGGTCGTAAACTCTCTTCTCTTGCATAAAAGATGGTTAAGAGTGCCTCCTTTTTTTTATAGTTAAGCTGCATGATGGCATCTCCAACAAAAGGCTGTTTATGTGTAGAAGATAAAACCAAATCTAATTAGAGATACTGCTTGATGATTGCAAGCAATCATGTTAGTTGTTAAGATATTACCCCAAAGTATATAGAAGTTATATTCAGGATCCAAGATACTGCCTCCAACTGCATGTGTCCTCCTCCTGCACTGCAATGCTAAGTAAAATGGGTTTGCTTAAGCAACCTCTAATGACTTATTTTTACTGAGCTTTACTCATTTCCAAATGTAGTAAAACTGAACTGAATTAAAGCCACTTTAATTCCTAATGAGATATTCCCAACAATGAGATATTCCCAACACACAGATTTAAAACAAACTTCTAAGTAACCCGTTTTAAACTGACGTATAGTTACAATTCTTTATTTGGTGATTTCCCATCCCAGCCCATAGAAACATCATTCTTATTAAATGCTATCTTGCCTTGCATGACAGTGGGTGAAGTAGACTTGAAGTACTCCGCTGAAGTCACAAATGACTCTGAACACCCACTTACAGCACCCCTCTCCTCCCCACACACTTTAGGAACCAGGAGATTCCAGGCTGAGAGCAGCGTCAAAACCAGAGGGTATTTGACTGGCTAAGAAGATACAAACACCAGGTCCAGTGCTATCCAGGTCTTAATTGTAACGCTTATTATAGAGATCATTTTAATGGTTCTCAGGTCTAGGTAAAGATATCATTATATGCAGAGCCTGTCACCTTACCATGGCATTCCAGAGAGCCTTGGCAAGCTGAGAATGGCCCTTCTGGCTGGGATGGAAGCAGTCAGGTGAAAAGTAGGAGACATCTGGTTGCCCATCCTACAAATGAAAGCATAAAGGACATCAGAGTGTAGAAGAATCCACACAGTTTCAGGTTGGGATTGCTGAGACTGAATGAGAGTCAGTAATGAGACATTAATGCTACTTGTTCTCCTTGCTCCATTGCAGAAAGGCCCATGATTATCTGGTGATACAAACTGTACTTCAGCAGATCCACAAGCTATAGAAACACTTAGCTAGAGATAATTATGTGCCTCCATGGGCAGATCCACCTAGAAGCAGCAAACCCACCATTTTCAGTTACATGTGCAGTTCCTCTTCAGGTCCTAAAATAAGGATGGGTTCCTCTCCTCTACATGTCATCAGAACTGGCACCACAGGCACCATTATGCTCTGCAGTACCTTTACATGGCAACAAGCATGTTATGAGGCTTTAGCAGAAGGAACAGAGCCCAACTGCTTTTGCATAGCTGTGAGTTTTAAAAGGAGCAAGAAGCAAGTAATTATTCAATAGAAGGCAGCCAGGCTGACCGAGCACACTAGTGCAGTCTCCATTCTGAGCAAAGCTGTACTTTAATACAGATACTTGAGGATTTAAAGGAAATGGAGTTTGGAAATTTAAATATGTTGGTTTTTGCACAAGTACTGAGATTAGGGCCACAGATGACTGACATAACTTTTTCGGTCAGAGCAGTCCTTCCTCAGAACTCGAGCAGGTCTTGATTTGTGGTGGTTGGACTTGCTTTTTAGAGCCCTACTGCCAAATTTTGCATCTATATCATATCTCTTGCCAAGTTTGGAGGCAGAGTTTTCAGTTCAGGAACATCTGAACGTTGTGAGAGATAAAAAGGAAAAACAGCATCTTGAACTTTCCTAAAATCTGAACTAATGCTTGTGAGACTATAAAAAAGTTCAGAAATGTTTTCCTTCTTCTGTTTTTATTTCTGTGTTCCCTATGCTCAGTACCAAATCCCAAGGGATGATTTTTTGCACAGGCACCGGCTTCACACACACACACACACACGCGCGCACACACACACACAAAAAAGGGCCTGTTTTTCCTGTGAAGCTTTCACTCAGTTTTCCAAATTTGTCTGTAGCAGCATCTGGACTTTTCAAACTTTTACTAGATATTGTGAACATTTTCAAGATTAGTCCGGTTCAATTATACCAGAGTAATCCCTGCTCAATATTATGTCCCACCTGCTCTTAGTTCCAGGTGAGATGAGGAAGCGCAGATGGATATGAAACTTAGCAAACGCAGTTTCAGTTTTAGAGAAGGTTTGGATGTTTTACTAGATTTATAGTTTACTGGAACTTGCCATTCAAGGAAATAAAACATACACAGGAACTACATAAAACTACTTCCACCAGATCATAGTTAACTTCTTTCTGTCAGACACAGAAGAACGAGTTATGGGACATGAAGGGGAGCTGATGCTGTAGTCTCCACTGAGCAATTCAGCTATGTTGCTATAAGTACTGTAACTTTATAACTCTGTTTCTTATTAAACATGTTGTATTTTCAGAAAGAAAAATATTTATGTACCCTTAAGAACATATACAAACAAACCTCTTAAATCAGGTTTTGATTCATTTTCCAAAACAGTAATTGATACCAACAGAATAATGTGTAAAACTAAGAAATGATACGAAGAAATCTGTTATACTATACCAAAAAGCAACAAGCTTTAATAAGAAAAGCACTATTTTGCATATAGTCTCTAAAGGTTAGATACCCACACTTAGTCCTTGAAACGGAGAAGTCACTTTATACCATACCTGACCAAGAGGAATCTTCAGATTTTGGAGGAAAGGTTGGATGACCACTGTGAAATTTTCATGAGTGTCATATCTGCCAGACTCTATTAGTCTCTGAATGCCAAGCTGCAAGAAACCAAAAAAACACAATCAATGCTCCAGCAACATCTCTGCATCACAACCGGTTTGTTTGGCTTGGTTTTTTGAAAGCCCAAGAATCAAAAGGAAGTTTTACTTGTAAACCGAAATAGCCACAGACATTGGCAAAAGGTGTGCCTTGCAAAGTGGCTGAGAAGGCTGGAACACAATACTGCAACAGTTTGTCAGGGACAGGATTTTGGTGACTAAACTCCCACCTATTCTTTTCTCTACTAGGAAGCAGGATTTTTCTGAAGAGCTCTGCTGCTTGTTTTGGTCACGTGGTGTTTCGGGTCGCTTCAAATAACCTCCAGCTTAGTTCATGGGGTTCATTTTTGTAATATACTGATATGATATGTTGCTCGGTAATCAAGATCTCACCTCAAGTGGAAATAAAGTAACTGTATCGCTCTTGATAAACATACCCTATAAGCTCTGGTGGCTTCCCTCACCATCGTTAAATTTTCTGAATTTTCTTCTCCTGTGAAAATACAGCTACACAGATAACTGTGGGAGAGAAAACAGGAATAGAGAGTTAGACATCTGATAACGCAGATGTCACCCTTTGCCACCCAATGCCTCATGTCATGGGAGTAATAAGGAAACCTGTACAGTCATGTTTCTGCGAAAACATCTTATTGTTCTTGCTATTGTAATTTCAATCTTCAGTCTTATTTTCTGCATCACATCAATGATACTACTCTAATTTTTGTTCATACCCAATTATATCAAAGTAATGCACAGGGCACAGATGATAGTTTATTGCATTAATTACATCCTGGCATCCAAAGGCCCTGCAGACTGACAGAAGTTCTGACCAGTCTGTGGAACTAGAAAACACGTCTTTGAAATGTACTGTGTTACCTCTGAGCTGATACCTTTCCAATCAACAATTTCTTTTGCATTCCCAAGACAGAGAATTTGCCCCTGTCTGAAAGGTCAGCAAATAATGCAAATCACCCATTGTACTAAGCCTCTGAAACAGGAGAAACCTGTCTATCTGCAAATACTTCAGGTTCCCACAAAAGGCATGCAAATCCAAATGCTTGTGGACTTCAACTCCATCCTGAAGAACCCTGTATCAGAAACTTTAACCCTAGGTATACATTACGGACGGTTCTAGATATGAAAAATGCACAGGTTTTCTGACAACACTTGGGGCAAAGCCAAGAGAAGGAAATGCCATCAGGCAGAGTGATGATGTCAGCACTGCATGGGAAGTCCAGAGGACCGTGCTGCTACCTTTGAACATTAACTCAAATAATGAGAGAAGCACAGAACAAGAACATGTTTTATCATCACATGCAGTAAGCTCAGGAACAAAAGGAAGTTGAGCCTTACTCTGCCAAGTAAGTAGGGCACTGAACTTGAGTATCCACAAAGAACTGTCTCAGAGGGTAGACATCCGCCACGTCAACCAGATTCACTAGAGCTTTTGGAACCTGAAAGGTAAGTCATGCTTTAGCTTAGAAGAAACTGGTTACAAAGCCCACAGTGCATTTATTCATTATATATATGCATTTGACATCCCTTCCCTTTCTCCACTGTTGGAAGGAAACAAATTAATTAAAAAGAATGAAAAATCAACACCACCCCCCCACCTCCACACTCCCACAACTCAGCTTGTGATCCTTTTCCTACACCATGGTTCAGTGTTACTATCTGTCATTTCAGATTGCATGTCACTACTTGCAGATAGACAAGACAAAAGAAAATGTTTTAGTAGAAGTCAATGGCATATGTTTGGTACCAGAATGGAAAAAAACATCCCACAAAATCAAGCAAACAGAAGGGCTAGCATCAGTCAGTCAGCACTTGCCTCCTTGTGCAGAATATCAAGAGTTTCTTGGATCCTTTTGATGTAATTCCCAGATGAGTAGTGTTCCTGATAGAAATAGAAGAGATTACTGCTAAGGCATTTAGGTTGGGAGGCTGCAGAATCTCAGTAATTCACTTCCTTCTGCCATACAACACTATGGTTAGTAGAATGTTCCTGCATCTTTCTAGAGACCGGGGATTTTAAGCATGTCAATTAAACTAAAATGTAGAAAGGTTTGGTGAAATTTTGGATTTAAAATAAACCTTCTTGACTAGCAGTATATTTAACCCAACTCCACTGGGCCCTTCATGTAACAAGGCAGGAAGGAAGCCAGTCTGAATGCATGCTGAACAGCATAAACCAAGCCCCCATAAGTGTGCTCACAGCCAGCTGATAAGCTCTCATAAAATTAGGTGAAATCATTGCTAGGCAAGGTCATAGCTATAAATAAAGCTATAAAACTTGGCAGCAGCAGCAAAGATGCCTGGCAAGGCTTCTGCAGAAGCAGCAAATTTCACACGCAGAAGGGGTTGCAGGAAAAACAGAAAATGCTCATAAGAAGTTAACATATTAAAGGCAAGAAAGTGAGAGCTGGTAGTGAAAGGTGGCCTCTCCCTGCCACCTGCCCACTCAACTCCCATAATCTTCTAAGCCTAAAGGCTTCTCCACAGTCCAGAGAAGCATAAATTTCAAGTAAGACTGAGCATTGCAGCAAGTCCTCTTATACATACCTGCACCTGTTCCTATCACGTCCCTAACTGTGAGTTATGGGGTGAGAACGATTGTAGGATTGTACTGCTTTGAACTACTGCTACCATTCTTGGATGTCTAAAGAGGCCACGCTAGCAGCAGAGCAGTTTCCACATCAGAGGAGCGAAGCTTTTCTTCCCTTCCATTTTTTGCTCACGTCAAAAGACAGTAGCAAAGATAATGGTTCTGACTTTGGAGTAAGCCAGAGAAAACAAAACCATCCTACTCTTTTGCTAGTACCAATTTTATATCAGGGTACTGTCAGCAACAACCCCCATCAAAACATACAGCAGCCCGAATATAACTCACGTTATCTCTGTGAGGGCCTCTAAGGATCCACAGATTTCCCTTGACGTGTTTCTACATTGACACCACAGTCCCACTACAGTTTCAGTTAACCAGTTCTACTACTCACAGGGTCTTTGCAATAGTTGCACAGATCATTGTTTCCAATAAACACAGTTATGAGCTTCCAGTCAGCACCGAAGTCAATTCTCTGTGCAATAAAGAAGAAAATAATGAGCCTGAATTTTTTCACTTTATGATATGCACGAGGTGTCACTGCAGGTGGATCTATCATGTGATCAACACCTCTTTCTATACATGCTGTAAGATTAAAGGAGTCCCAAACAACTTACAGAATCACTTTTCATAAGTCTCACAAGATTTCTTGCTTGGGCTGGTAAGTGCCTGTAAAGAAGGACAACTAGTGAGGGAAAGAAACACCCATACTGAGAGACTGACATTAACATTCTTCAGTCACCTTAAATCAAGTTGCAGATATCAGAAATGATGAGTGAGGAGACTACAATACTTACGTTTCTGTGATCAAATTACATGATCAAATTACATTTTGGTGAGAAAATCAACACCAAATTGAACTTGAATACTGATTCTACTCAAGTTCAGTCATTAGTTTGGAACCATAAGTTTAGCTCCTATTACAGTGCTTAGCACCTAAACCAGCTGAAACCCCAGACATGGTAATGTTTGTAAGCAGATGGCCTGTTTAGAACTAGGTTGCTATCAGCCTATTCCTTGTGGACTAAAACAAGGGAATCCCCAGTCCCAATATTTAGCTGACCTCTTGAGAAACATCCTCCTGCAAAGCTTAGGTGTTTCAGAGTTCACTGTGCATCCCTCCCTCATTTCTGTAGCCTGCATCCAGAGTCAATACTTAATTTTCCACTATGTGTAACAGCTCTGAGCACACAACTTTTCCAGGGTAATTAAAAATCCAATAAACTTCCAAGATTACTCAGGCAAGCTGACAGGCTCACTGTTTTTCAATAGTCCGATAAGTGCTCTCTCTTTTTTTATAAACACATACACACAAATATATCTCAAGTGCAATGAGTTTTGGGTTACCTAGGCTGAATGCTTCAGCTTTGTTTGACTGCCCTTACACGTTGATCCTCAAATGTGCATAAAGGGAATTGGTCAGAAAGCTTTGGCCTTCCAGGCGGCTCTGTAGCATGGAATGAGCTGCATCTCCCTCCAGGCTCTCACGGACAGTCTATCATTTCTGGGAGCATATCAGCTGACATTAATAAGCATGGCACTTGTTTTGTATGGCAACCAGAGTTTAGCTCTCCTTTGCAATACTTTGTTTACTGTAGGAAAAAGAGAGACCTCTCACCACCCTCCTCTGGCTGAACACTGATCTGACGCTGACATAAGGGTATCTGCTGGGGAATGAGCCCTGTCATACATCTACTTGTGACACACACACTGTACGCATTGATCACACTTACCCTTGTCCAAGGTCATAACCAACTTATTTATATTCCAAACCTATCACAAGACACAAGTGGTCACAATTGCCTTCTGTTCCCACCGTGGAAGCCCCTAATCTACAGCACTGACTTCAAAATTGATCCTGAGGAAAACACCATTTATTGATCTGACAGTCCACAAGATATTTGATTTCTCATGCAGTCAGTGAGGTGCTGATGCATCCTGGGCCAATGTAGTCAGTAAGACCTAACAATATCTTGAATGAAATAGTGCCAGCAATCGCCCATCTTTGAACTGCAGTTTCAATCAAATTTAGATCTTGATCAATGGAAACAGTTTTCTAATGGGAAATACAGGTATTCACAGTTTCTGTCACTGGTTTTCTCCTTAACCTCCTTTTTTTTTTTCATATGAAATCAGTGGTCTCAGCCAGGATTTGTTTCAGCAACATTCTTCAGATCTATCCTTAACTCCACCATGTACTAAAACCCTTTAGCAATGAATGCAGATAGACTTCGGAATATTTTGCTGAATGGGACCTGCTTTACTATGTTACCATCAAGTTCACTAAAGAGCTCTTCAGAGCAGCCATGGATTTCATTTTAAGAAACCCTTATACCAAAGAGGTTTCCAAAAGTTGGTAAGGCTGCAAAATTATCTGATTTCATAAAGGTGCCAGCACCTCTGGAAAGCACTTTCCAGATTAGCACAATAAAGCAAGACAGGCCAGCTAACAATTCTCAAATACCAAGAGTAGCTGGTGGACTTTTTTGCCCTATGAATCATTGGAAAATGGATATTTTTGGCTGATGAAGAATAAATGTTGGATTGCATTGTCATCATTCCAGGGCCAAATACCTAAAGCAGGAGAAACATTTCCGTATATTGCAATACATTTTAATAGTCAATGAGGACACATTCTTCTTCTCAGGTACCTCAAGAGACAAAACACAACAGAACAGAACTCTCAAAAGAAGCATCTCAGAGCTCAGGGATATTCATTTTGCACACATTTCTACAGAGAGTTATGAGACAGAGAAACAATTGAAGACAAGCAGAAATCTGGCACAATTGTCTACATCTCCTTGCTGAATGTTTACAAAATATGGTTACAGAACAAGGATAACTCCAGTTCATCAAGTTTATCCAGTAAAGTTGCTTTCACCGGAAGAGAGAAGACTAACTGTCTTAGATGAAGTAGACAATTCTTCATTAGACTAACATCCATTGACTCATTTCATACAGTTAACAAATACCTATTTAATACTAATGCCTCAGTTGCTGCTGATGCAAGTTGCTTGAAGTCATAATGGTGACTTAAGAGGTTGTGTGTCCTGTTTCAAGTCCTCCCACCACTCCAAAAAGCCTGTTCAGGATTTAACTGATACAGAATACAAGACAGGCACCTATCTCATTCTTTCAAGGTAATCTGGATATATGCTGCATACAGAAGTATGTTAATAAATTCTCATTAATGGCTGAATGCACATTTCACTGACATACAGATACATTCAGTCATCACTAGGAAACAAAATGTATTCCTTCAATTATGAGGGGCTGTAGGATACAGCAGGGCACCCAGCACACTATTTCTGACAGGAAATCCAAGCATTTACTGAAATTGCTAGAATGAGTCAGAAGTTGCTCAAGGCCTACAAGAGAGCAATAAAAGCCTCTAATAAATCCTAACAATCTTTGCTTAGATACAGCAAACTCAAACACCTCGCTAGGCTTCTGAACTTCAATTCCAAGACTCCTTCAGAAAGCAAGATGAATTTTTCTTTAAACAAACAAATTAAGGTCTGGGTAGTATCAATTCACAATGTCAAATCTGGGCATAGTCTGCCAAAACCCATGCCCAAACTATGACTGAATTAAAGCAGCCATCTGTTTTGTTAATTAAACAGCACTGACTTTCAGGAAGTATCCAGGGATTTCTAGGATAAGCAGTATAGCAAAACAACTATCCAGCCTCCCAGGTGTGACCAAAAGCAAAGAGTCAAAGTCAAAGGACTGCAAGACATTACAATTTCTTCTGTACTGGCAGAACTGGCTGCAAATGCACCAGGTCTGCAATGCACCAAAACCCATGTATGACCATAAGCAATTCTCTTCATATTCTAGACTGTGTCTGTTTTTTCCTCGCCTCTCTGTTGTTCAGTGTTGCTTCCTCATCCAGAAACCTGAGGTCAGAATTATGGAAGATTTAATCTACTTTTACTCCTTATTTCTCATTTTCAATTCACTACATTTCTGGAAATATTCACATTCTCAGAGATTTATTGACAGATAAATGGATAAATGAATAGATGTTGAAGAGGAAGAGTAGAAACCACCAGTTTCTTCTTAGTAGATTTCATAACCAGGACTGTTGGTTTCATTTGAGAGCTCTGTATGAAATAAATCCATACATTTAACAGGTTTTGAGCCAATTTTCAACTAGACTGGTTTTGCTTGCTCTTCAGAGCAAGTTGTGACAGCACATGAGACAGCTGAAAGGCAATTAGATGAAGCATCCATCACCTACAAATGTGAAACAAAAAGCTACATACTCAGCTTCTGCTCCAGGAACTGCCTGGTTAAGGAATGCGTTGGAATCATTCTCACTCCCCGTGCCAGTTGAATAGCCCATGATTGTAACATTGAACTCTCGAAAGATGTCTGAAAAACAAAGATGGCAATGAAGGGAAAATGACTACATCTGCTCTCTGCCTACAGGGACTAGCACACACCAGCACTGCCATAGTTTTGCTCTCTGACAGCACAGCACAGCTGCTGCAGCTGCCAGTCAGCTAGATGGATGCACCAAGCAGTGGTGAGAGGGATCACCAGCTGGCAGTGACTCAGACAGCAGCACGCTTGCAGCGCCCTGCACTGTCACCAGCAGATAAGATGAGCAGAATTGAGGACTACTGTGTGCAGTTATCTCTCATGCTGTAGTGGTTAAAGCTTAAAATACAATGTTGACTTTGTGAAGCAAGCCTGAAGGGTCCTTCAGCCCAGCAGGAGCTTGTTTTCAGCTACAGGATCTGGGTCTGCTTCACAGCTGTGCAAAGTCTTATACTACTGACAAATGTGAAGAACAAAGCCTCAGATGCATGATTCTGATGAACTTCTACCACATTCTCCATAGTAGTTTCCAAAAGAAAGTTGGCAGGATAATTCACAGCTGAGAGTGTAATTGGCCATGTTCTACACTATAAAACCTATCTTAATGTCGAAGACTGAATATAACCATATCTTAATGAAGGCTTTGTCAACTGTAATAAGACCCAGTGAATCAATTAATTGCTTACTCTAATTATATTCTTGTTACATTCTCCTTAAAATATGGTCAACACATAAAAGGAGAGTTTACTGGTCCTTTTCAAATGGGATTTTATTATTACAGCTGATCCAAACTGAAGCTCGAGTGGTTTTACATTAACAACAGACTGAGCTATGAAAAGTTGCATGTATCAACGAAGAGAAAGTTAAAATTATTCCCTTCAGGTTACATGTATGAGTAGGCAGCTTTATTTACCAAAGAGACCTACTCTATGCAAACATTTCTTTTGGAAAAAACTGTGATGAAATTATTAAAAGCAAATGTTAAGTGCATCATAAGCATGGACATAGCAAGCTTATTTAGAAATTCAAATAACACTCACCAAGCAGTTGAAAAGGGAAAGAGAAAAGAAAGTAAGGAAATTTCTAGCTGCTTCTCTCAGCTTCACTGATGAAGGCAACGTTTTATTCCTTAGTCCTAGGATGTTGTTTCTTTTAAAAGGAGTTCTTGTTAATTACACTAAACCAGCTTTGAGATACTTAAGAGGTCTCTGTAAACGTCAGAAATCAGTTCATTGTGTTCCTTCAATTTTGCCAATTATACTGAGCAAAGCATTTACTTACTAGGTAGAGTTGTCACATTCTTTAACGATTCATCTCCTCCAATACTAAAATGAGAAAGAGAAATCCCAGTCATTCATCTCTTACCTGGACACAGACAAGCAAAGAGAAAACCTAACTCACATCATGGAAAGAAGCAAAGAGTGATTAATTTGGTAACTATCAAAGATCAGAATACATGGAGAGGACAAAAGTGGAAATGCTACTGGGGAGAATGGCTGCAGTTTCAGTGGTGAAGATGCTTGTCAGAAGGATTTCATGATCTAGCAGATGTAGAAGGGTGTGGTCAATCATTCACCAAGTGGCAGAAAAATATCTGAGATAAGTACATACTCAAATGATCAAGCCCTTAAGAACTGCAAATTAGTAGGCCAGCTTTGAGACCAACTAAAGCCTCATCAAGCCACTTTAAGGCAACACCAAAACAAGACAGCCCCTGGGTGACAAGAGAGCTTCAGCAGCAGCTCCCGCTCTCTTTTCCTTCTTTCTGCAGATGGATATGTCTTACAGAGAGGTATTAGTACAGAACAGAACTGCTTCAGTCAACATCAACTGAGCTACATCACTACAGTGAAACAAATCTTTTACAACTATGTGCTGCATGTAGTAAAAGTCCTCTGGTTTAACAGTTTTCCGTGGTATTGCAAAAGGTTCAGAAAAAGAAAACTTTGAGAAGTTCCAAAACCAACTAGATCTGGCTTGTTCCAGTGATTTTTGAGCAGTTTTGTAGATTTCCAACTTGAAATCCCGACATAGAAGTACAAACTTTTGCAAACAGCCACAAATGAAAGCATGAGAGAAAATCAAAATGCTAGCTTAAAATCCACCACTGGAAACATTTTCTGTGAAGCCACCTTTATGATAAATCCTGGATCTTGACGCATGTTATCAAGAAACTCTAGCCTGAGAAGCAACCTTTTTTTTTTTTTGAACTTCCTGACAGCTGAAAGACCAAAAATGTGTTCAAGAGAATAGTATTATTTACAGGAAAGAATACACATCTCTTTATCACCTTGGCTGAAGACTTACCTCCAAGACAGTCCCCGGTATTGAGTGGCCAAATCCTCTAGACGATCTGAGGCAATTCCTGTACCAGCCTGGACATTATTTTTCATTAACCAAATGAAGTGAAAACACAATTACTAATGCAATAGTAATTTGTAATACAAACATGTAACAAACACAATTTAGTAATTTAAATAGAATTGCATAGTTGTTTTGTTTACTTTTGAAGCTTTAGAAAGCATCTGGCTTTTCCCCAACCTTTCTCCTGAAGAACACAACAATAACTTTTGTAATTATTTACAGGCATCATATTGTATGTATGACACACAAAATGTATGATGGAGCTGTGGAACAAAGACTTTCTTCTCATGGGTCTAGATGAGCTAAATAACTCTTATGGTTGCATTACTCAACAATGATGAAGACATCTTAATCAAACAGATGAAACTTTCCAGCTAATGATAAGAAACACCATCTGAACTTGCAAGAGAGCAAACATACATCAGAAAGGAGCACCATAACACATACATACCAATTTGAAAAGTATTGTGCTAAATGGAAAGACTTATAGCAGTACTAGAGAAAGGAGGAAGCACTCTCTACACTCACCCTGAAGAAAGAAGCAAGCTAGCAGCTACATCCCTCCTAAAACACTTCCAGAATTCAGAAGCTGAGTGTTTCCTGCCAGCTGTGATTGTGTAGTTTCATTCTAAATTTGGGTACAGGTTAGTACTTCAGTACAGCACAAGATCAGGCAGACTATTTGCTACTTCCTCAGATTAAACCATAATACTACATTTTCTCACATATATATAAGCTTTATTGAATTAACAGAATATTGGTGATCAGAATAACTACACGCAGGCCAAATGCAGCTCTTAGACAGCAATACATCACTGCACACTCTATGAAAGCAGATTTTATTCCAAGTTCCTACAGACTATACTTAGAAGCAGAAACACCTGCAGGGTTCTGGGTATTACAATACAGCAACCACAATCATATATGGAATATCTTTCGTCTGTTAATATTGCAGGTTTGCATTCAAGTGCTTATATTTATTTCAGTAGCCTCCTGTGCGTAGGACTTGTAGCAACATGTCTGCCAGATTGTTGTAAAGGCTTCATGGTTTGTACACACAATGTCTTCGTTGTTCAGGCTCAAATTCAGAGAAACCCATGTTCCAATTATATCTTTCCGTCCAGTGTTTCCTTTAACCTGGCTGTAGAATTTCAGTCCTTGACCAGTATGAAAACATTAGACAGAAAGACATAAATGGAATATAGAACATCTGGATTTTGAGACATATTCCTTCCTGGCTACCAACAATAATCATAATCAGTAAGAACTACTTATGATGATAAAGAAAATCAGACTTGAGTATCTTCTGAAATGCATCAAGTCAGAGGATTCTCCCTCCATACATCCTGAACTCATTAATGCTCAAATAAATAAAATGTTATTCAACATCCCTTAGCCACATTCTGTTCCTGAAAGAACAGAGGGAGAAAAGCAGGTTCATCAGTCCATTCCTATTTAGAAAAGTCTTTGAAAAGCACAGTAATCTAAGCCTTGTGTTATGTCCTATTAGTTTCAACAGCATCTGATCTGTCTCCAGTTTAGCAAATCACACAGGCACATCTTCAAAGGATTTGTGTGTGTGTGTTAGCCTAAGTTCAAAAGCACATGAATATGTGTGTGGGGGGAATAGAGTGCTAGAAGACTGACACCTCCTTTCTTGTTCCAGCTGCTAGATTTATTGTCATCCATGAATGAACAGATCTTTGCTTATAGGTATAATAGCTATTTCCCCTCCACCAGAGCAGGCACGTGTGTGTAATTTTACCAAGAGAACAGTAAAAACACAACCTTCTTACCGTCAAAGAATCCCCAAGGGCTGCTATAATCTTCACATCAGCTGGCTTTAGGGAATGCACTGCAAAGGAAAGAGATGCAGTTGAACGTGGATAGGAAATAGCTATTCTTTTTCGCTACTTTGGGTTGTGGAATATGCCACTGTGCCCTGTGATGCTGTCATGTTGTTTTTGCAATACCCAAGTGATAAATCAGGAGCTCTTTCCAGCTCAAGTCACGTGATTGTAGCAGCAACATATGCATATTATTCAATATGTCAATGGTTGACATATCTACCGAAAAGACAGAAGAGCAAGGAGCAAATAACAATAAGTGGCAAACAATATCCAGCACCAAGGTGACAGTAAAGTAAGGCAGAATTATACAAAGCAGGAATACTATACTAAAGTTGTAAGAAGACATAAGAGGACCAAAGAGAAGACAATATGAAGTTATTTGAAAAACTGAATGCTGCACTAACATGCATGAAGCTGGATTTTCAGTTTCCTTCCATGAGATTTAAGTGGTATCACTTACAAGCTATGTCAGCACTCAAATTTGGGTTTTACCACAAGATACTCTGAAGTTCTCCACTGGCAGTGAGTTCAGCAGAGCTACTTAGTCAGACAGCATGGCATTGTACCTATTAAGTAGCTGCTGAAAAACATCATATCCTTTCTGAGCAGTGTTTTTCCCAGTCCAGCAGTCATTTCAGCAAAAATTAACACTCGTCTTGAAGGACAGTTGGTAGTAATTCAACCTCTTAACGTAAAACAGGCAAGATTACCTGAAGTTGCAGGAGGGGAGGATGGGGACCTGTCCTCACATGGCAGTTGGCTTCCATAATTCTAAAGAGAATAAGAAAGCTGAATAGCATTTGGCTAGCAAATACAGTCAGTACTAACTAGGATCTTCCCAGCAGAGGCCAGGTGGATAAACCAGAGCCTCTTTAGCACGTAATTAACTAGACAGGTCTAGGTTGCTCAGTTCAACAGTCATATGCAGTGTTGCTCAGAAAAGCATAGCATCCTGGACTGATAACTGCTGTCTGAGCATGGGTTCTTACAGGAGTTTCTGGATGCATTTTGTCTAACTCAGGGAGAGCGTCCCTGTTCTGCATCATGCACTCAGCCTCACAAGCCCCTTTGGCCAAAGACCGATTTCGCCTGTGGTGCAGAACATGACTCATTTGGTTACCATACAGGAACAGGTACAGCAGAGTAACAGTGGGATGGTGATGTCGGCACTTACTGGAGTTTGGTTGGGGTATGTGTAATTACTGTTCTTATACGTCCTCAGGAACGGCGCAGCCTACAAAGCAAAGCAGTCTGAGTCAATGCAAAGCATCAGAGATGCATGGAGATTTCCATTCTCCAAACTTCAATTCTCAGATGTCTGTATTTGATTAGTAGCTTGGTGCAAATAAATCTCAGGGATTTAAAAAAAAAAAAAAAAAGAAAGAAAAAAGGGGAGAAAGAAAATAAACGGCCTTTTAAAAAGCCTTGTAACAACAGTATAAACCTAAGGCTGTATTTTTGTACAGCTAGAAATTAGAGAATTCACTCAGGACCCTTCTGTGTGTGGTTAACAGGAAGCTTGTGGTCCCACTGCAAGGCAGCCCCAGCGACATCTACAGAGCTGTGCTGACTGGTATCATTTCTGCTCTATTCCACCCACTGAAGCTCTGTCAGTCAGTGTGGATACTTAACACTCTTAACGTGGTAGACCAAACACTATTCCCTTGTGTTTGGGCTGGTTGTGACGTGTGACTGTGAGGAAGCTTACTCCTGGGAGGAGCTTGCCCTCCAACTCATGGGGGAATGCCCATACTGCTCTTGGTGGCAGTGACTCAAACTATACAGGGAAGAGCAGAGCCCACTCACAGAGACAGCACTCCAGGCAGTTGGTAAAGGCCCACACAGATTCCCAGCCACCCCTAGAGCCTCCACATAAGCACAGACACCCTTGTAACTTACTGTATTTGGACATTTGAGAACAATCTCCTCCTCCATGCTCTGATTATTTGTCTTCTCCCCTAAGGGTTCCAGCTGTGGGAAAAAACAGGGTGCACAAAAGATGTGTATCAGAGAGTAATGGGTAATGCTGTATTGCCAACCACTGGAAACCACCTCTGCAGCACAGCAAGACCATTGCAGTGCACTGCACCAATACCGGCAGCTGCCTCCACATACTTCTTCTTTGAGTGCTGAAGGGCTAATTCCTATACACCATGAACATGACCTGCTGGTCAGGCATCATCTCCCTGAGGGAAGTCCCAACACCCCAAGCCTCAACATACCCCAAGATTTACTGGTTTGATATGACTGGTTTAACAATTCAGGTGACCTTTCTTCATATGATCACTCTTTGCCTTTGTAAACACAATCCAGAAGAGAAATGGCTAGCTACCTAGTAGCTCCCTGGGGGTTGTTTTGCTGCCAAGGGCAGGATGGAGTGAACAAGGTGAGACCAACACAACCTTTAAAAATCTTACCATGTTGTTCCACAAACCACGTGCAGCCTGGGAATGAGCCTTCTGGCTGAAGTGGAAACAGTCTGGGGCAAAATAGGAATCATCCGGCAACCCCTCCTAGAGAATAAGATGGGTGCTGTCACAGAGACAGTAAATATGCAATAAGCTGTGCATTATGCCTTCTCTCTTTCAGTGAGATATCCCAACTGACTTCTAATCAAAGGAGCTGCAAAGGCCTCTGAGGCCAAGAGAATGAAACCAGGCCTAAGAACATTAGTAACTCAGAACTAAGAAGCCTTTTAAAGCTTTTCAATATAGGATTTCCAAAGTAATAAGGAATACAGATCACTGTGGCTCCCAGTACAGAATACCGGGGCATAGATATTGATCGTGTTCTTTACTTTCCTTGGGAGTCAAACACTATAGTGTTTTGAAACATGTGTGTTTTCCCACCAAAAGTCATTTATCAAAGTAATGGAAAGGACTTGTTGATGCATAGGGAATAGAGAGCAAGTACTCCCCGATGAAAACTTTGAAATAAATTGCAGTGCCCCAAATCATGTCTGCAAGGTCTGTATTCCTGTTGGCCATTATCTCCATTATTCCATTAACATTTTCTGCAATTTTGGATGTTAACTGAATGTAATAATTACTCTTAGGTAAGAAACCTGCTAAGACAATTTTGACAAGTCAGGGGAATTGCACCAGGATTTAATTTTACGTGTGTATTTTTGGTTGGTTTTACCTGTGTTTTTGGCATGTCCATATTAGTCAGAAATGGCTGCATAACCACTGTGAAATCATCCTTAGTGTCATACCTTCCACTCTCCACTAACTGGCGGGTTCTTTCCTAAAGAGTTAAAGAAAAGTTGTCATAATTCTTTTTTCTTTTTTCATCTCATCAAGTCATTCCATCCATTTACATTTCACCCAGGAGTTCCCACTCCCAGATGTGGCCACAGTTTCTGGCTTGCATGAGGCAGTCAATGCAGCTGCCTTTTTTTTGACATGCACCCTGGGCTTTTTTGCAGAGAGACGGCCCAGGAATGGCTGACTGACTGACAAGGACTGGCAGCCTGCTCAGTAATTAGGTTTTCTGTCAAAAAGATCCTCCAGAACCACCAAAGCGTTTTTGGTTTGCCTGACATGCCGTGTCTGAAAGCTTGTTCCTGAGTTACCATGTTGTTTGACTTCATCTCATCTTCAATAACATAAATGATAAAAAAACTGCTCCCTCACTGACATACTCTACTTTCTATGGCTCTGTAAAGGCTTTCTATGGTTTTCTTTTCATCTCTTCTGTTGGTTTAGTGCAATAGAGTTGCAAAGATTTTGAGCCTACTCCTATCCAAATATTAGCCCATCTGTGGTCCCTTGGTCAACAGGAAGATGACACTGAACTTGTAACAAATGCCATGTGCCTTACCTGATACCTTCTGTTAAAGTAGATCAACTTCTTCAGCTCACTGGAGTTGTCCTTAGGGTTTACGACACAAGGGCACAGGATCCTGTGGGATAAGAGCATGGTGCTGAGATCTGTTCTTCTTTTTCCCTCCCCTCTTCCCAAACTGACAAACTACAGGATAAAAAGCTCTGAGAGGGATTTCTCTGACAGGCCACTCAATGAGAATATTAGCTCTCATTAGAGTTTCTGCACAGTCTCAGTTCTTGAGCAGAAACACATTTATTTGGGATAAATTAATGAAGATAAAGAGAGGAAAAGTCTCCACAGCAAAAACTGTACTGGGTACCCGTGGCAAGGTTTCAACATGAGGAGTGACCTCTGTGAGGAGGGACCAGCAGTGACTGCTGGACACAGCTTCAACAAAGCAACCACAGGGCATGGCTGAGCCTCTCAGCCAAGATGCTGGTGCCTCTGTAAAAACCTACTTAAGAAAGGGCAGAAAACATCAGAGAGGGGGAGGAGGAGAGAACAGTGGGGGTGAGGAGGAGGTGCCCCATGGCAGAATTGGCACTCCTGGAAGGAACACACACTTGTGGACACACGCTTCTGAAGGACTCATGCCAGAGCACCGGCAGTTTGAGTTTCAAAACTAATTTTCCACAGACAGCCATGAGAGAGCCCTTAAATCACAGCAAGAGGGTTGCATACACGTTCCTCCTGCAAAACCACCTTCAGTGGCTGTCTACATACACAGGGCAAGGTTATTCTTCCTGTCTGTCCAGAAAAGTAGATATTTGCTTTTCTGAAACCAAGCAAGTCCTGCCAGAAGCAAGTCTGTGGGAACATGCTGGACCCTACCTGAGTGACCTCAAGTCCACTGAGGGTGCAGACCTGTCACTTCAGGGGTGGACTCACCCTGACCTGGGAGGACTGCTGAGCCATAAATGCAACGTGTGGCATGATTAAGCATCCCTGACATCTACTTGAGAGACTAGTTAGCAATAAAAGTAATAATCAGCAACGAGATTACAGAGATTGAAAACTACAGAAGCAAGAGGGAGAGTTTTAAGACCGCAAAAAGGTAAATCTGTAAATAAAACAAAAAAAACCTTGTGTCTTAGTGTCTTCTCTATCTTTGCCAAAGAGTGCACAGTCGAGCTCTTTCTGCTCTGGCTTGAACTCACTTGCAGGGTAAGTGGGGAGTCATTAAAATGGCACCTTCATTAAAAGTGGTAGTAGCAAGGCTCAGATAGAGAGACACCGACAGATAGACCGGTATTTCTAAATGCTGCGATGAAATAAAAATGTAGGTACATGCACAGGGGAAGGTGTTTGGCGGTCTGAAATACTAGAACCTTTTCTCTTTAAGAAAAAAAGTTTCCCAAGAAAACCTCGCAGCCTTCTGTGAGCAAAAATGAGAGCTGCAACGTAAATAATCTTCAAACCTCATAAGCCATTTTGGGCAGCCATTGTTTTTCACTGCGTACAGCTCCCGGAGTCTTTCAATGGAAAGTATCGTCACCAGGTTCACATATGCCCGTGGAACCTGCCAAGGGAATAAGCAAACTCAGAGCAAACTCCTGGAGCGCAGATTGCTGCTTTTGCCCCTGCACAGCCACAGCAAACCTTAGGCAGCAGCCTGCTGATCCAAGCAGCTTACATTATTTATAACAGAGGTGTCCAAAAGTACTTTCTCAATAATTAATTTCCCACGCATACAATACTAAATTACAGCCCCTGCCGGCACTACCGAGTTCTATTCTAAATGTTGGTGGATGGTCACTTGAAAATGATGGCTTCAAAAAGGGTCAAAAGAGTTGTTGTAGGTCTCAGCACGGTTCAGACACCTGCAAATTCTTCAGGTACTCTCATCATTCTTACCCTTACGTGGAATATCAAAATCTCTCTCTTAATGACCACAAAACCATATTTATTTGCAGCTTAATGAACAAGTAAAGCATCTTCTAGTCAATGAATAACATGTTTGTTCAACTTTCTTACAATACTTTTTTAATGATACTTTTTACATTACTTATTCACAGCACATCAGCTAGAACCAAATACTTCTCTAATATTTTTGGTAAAATACTTCTCCAGTCTTTTTTGCCTTTCACAAAGATTTTCCTGCAAGCAAGCACCTCTGCATACAGCAGTGCTCTGCAGATGAAAGCAACAAAACAAATTCTTAATCAATAAACAGCGACTGCTTTGCAACCAGAACACAATCCCTGCTCCCAAATACTAGAAAAGTTTGATTTACCTCTTTGTGAAGTAAGTCCAAAGCTGTTTGTACATTGTAGGTGTAGTTTTCAGGAGAATGGTGAGCCTGTTGAAGCAAGAGAGTTGAATTTTATTACCAGTTTATGGAGGTAGGCACAACAGTGACTAGTTAGAGTCTCTCACAGCAGTGTTGATGTTTCTAACTCTTGAGTCAACAGAGTCATCGGCAAAACTGTCCTGTCTCTGCTTTTCTTCATTCCTGTGGCAGGTCCCTCTCTTGGAAGAAAAGATCTAGGAGTCACTGGATACCAGTGAGGGTGAAAATTCAGGGGATATGATCAGGCATCACAACATCCTCAGCGACCAGGCTTGCTTGGACTGGTCTTAAAAGCATGGCTAGCAACTCACTAACAGGGACCATATTTTGGAGAAAACAGTTTGCGTAAAAGTAAGTTTGCTGTTGCTACATGGAATGTTAGAACATGTCTCCCATATGCTCCTTGCCTGCCACAAACAACAATTGGCAAAACTCAGGTGTTTATCTGAGAATGAAATGACTCCGTACACTTTCAGTGCCAAAACTTCCTTGTTCCGTTTTAGTGGTTTAAAGCCTCTAATTTTGTCATCTCAAGTAATCCAACATTTATTTTTTGCATTTGACGAACTATTTAACAGTCAAACAAACTTTCTTATGAGAAACACTTGTCTGATTTTCAGCCTTATTTCTCTCATTTAATTTCAAGGAGAAGTTCCTTGAGAGCCCCACTTACTAACTCCACAGACAGCTCAGATTCCTTATTCATTTCCTAAACCACAGCTCACCAAGAGCATCGTAGTTGGCACAATTTGTACTTGTGCAACATAAAGGTTATTGTGATTTTTGGATGGAGACATGCTATCTCCTTGCTACTCACCCCAGTTATGTGCAATTGCCATTTTGTGTTTGGGTCAGAATCAGAAGGTAGGAATGTTTAATTTGTTCCCTCCATGTTTTACAACCAACTTACTTTACTGCTTTGCTATTTTTCCTGATTTGAAATTAATCATGCAAAATGAAAAGTATGCGCTCAACTGCTTGTAAGTAGGTAATCTTCATCCCTAAGTTTGGAGTCTGCCACAGCCCTCAACCTCCTCTGTAATCACACATATCAAAGGCTAGATACAGCATGTATATTATATGCATATACAATATATATCATATTATATATAATTACATTACCATGAGTTGTGGTTAGAACCTTTCCCATAGTACTGAAAATGGTAAGGGGAGCATCACGTAAGACTCAGGAGTGTGACAGTGCACAAGGTAGAGAGGAGAAAAAACTCTTAACCTTTTAACCACAGGAAGTAAAGCGGCTACGCAACAAAAAGTTAACCTTAGTTAACAGCAAAGCAAAAAGTAGCAACAATGATGTAATTTGCAGGCATATCACCATATAAAGATATCACCAACTTTATCAAAACATCAGGTTGGACAATCTGAAGGTCTCATTACAGTTACGTTCCACAGCGGCACAACCAAGACCTACATTATTTTGGTCTCACCCACTGAGCTCCTCCCTCTCACCCGTACGATGCATAAAAGCCCTATGACTGGTTCATGCTGCAGGCAGCAGGGAACTTACTGGATCCTCACAGAATTTGCATAGGTCATTTCCTCCTATGAAAAGTGTTATGAGCTTCCAGTCAGTCTGAAAATTTATTCTCTGCACACAGAAGGAGATGGAATAAAAGTTATTAACTAAAAAAAAAAAGGAGGAAGAGGCAGGCAACACAGTAAATAGAATTTTCCCATTTCTCAGAGTACCTGGTTATCATTCTCTAAGCATCCACAAAAAAAAAAAAATAGTTGGTAGTCATGACTGAAGATGTATACAGTACTATGATCTAAACCAGGTTTGCAGTATCAGTGGCATCATGCAAAATTATTTGCTTCAGAAAACTGTTGCTCAAAATCTGTCTATATGTTTCTCTTAGTAATATCTTGTGTATACAGAGTGACTCCTCCTGCAGTTCTAGAAATATATCTTCACTGCAAAAATTATGGTATGTGGTTTACTGTGTCATAAATAATGCAGCTATCCTGCTGGAAAACCCTGGAGGGCAATATATTTCAGTCTTGCTCTGAGACAAACTGCAAAGAACAGTGGGGCAGTATTAACTCCATCTAACAAGAATGGTAAAAAATTAAAACACTTTTTTCTTCTGGATGGATTTTGCAAAGGGATAGATAACTAAATCAAGGTAATGTTACTGTAAATAAACACCTTCTTAGCTTTGAGGAAAGGTTCATATATGCTTAGTACCGTTTAGTGGTGGTTGTGCTCAGTATCTTAATGCTTTAATTTCAGTGCAAAATAGTAGTAAGAAAAGCAGCAATAGAACATTGGCCTCAAGTGGTTTAAAAACATCTTTCTTCAAACTCAGGAGGCAACACATCCTAGCTAGTAAACACGCTGTTCAGTAGTTTGGTGTCAAAACGTACTTATCCAAATTACAAGAGGGAAATTTTTCCCTCCTTTTGAAAAACAGGTGTTCTAAAAAGAGTTGAAAAAAAGGAGCTCTTAAATCAAAGGTATATGACCTCCACCAGAAAGAAGTTTATTAGTTAAATAAAAATGTTTACTATTTAAATAAAAGGTATTTGCATTGATTTCTGTTGTAAAACATTTTCAGTCTGGTAAATATGACAGAATAGTGCTTAGAGGTCTTGAATGGTTAGAATGAAAACCATCCAACCCTTCACTGTTAGTTGTTATTCCTTTTAATCTCATTTCAGATACAGCCGTCAGATCGAAATCTTGTTTACAAGAAAATGAACCGAAAAGAAAGGTTCTGCAAATATGTTTGCCAATATGTATGCACCAGAGTATTTACACTAGACATTCACACAGAGTTATCTTGAAGGCTTTTTGGCCGCTACCCAAATGCACAATTGGAAAGCCAAACTATTATAATGTAACTTAGGTCAGTGATTGCATAGCACATTTGTCAAATTAGAAATAGCAAACATTCAAACACGAGCTGAGGTGAAAAATATGCAAGCAATCCTCAGCCTAATATGTGTTTTACAGACCATTAATCAAATAGTTGCTAACAACAAATATGTAAGTCAAAAATCAGCTGATGACTAGATGAAAGAAGGGACTAATATATTTTTAAAGAAAACAAGTCCCTCACTTCACATGTTCACTCCACATGATTTGCTACTTGAAAAGCTTGCCCTCAACATCCTAGCATATATCATTATTGCTGGTAAAACCATCTGCTTACAAGACAATTAATAGCACCACAGCAAACTCCTTACAGAGAAAAAGCTCTGTCATCTGACAGGGTGACATAGGTTGGGAGGGAAAAAAACAGCACTGAATTTATAGCCACTTCCAGTAAAAAAGATAAGAAGGTCACAGTTAGCTGTGTTTGATAGTAACTATCCCATGCTGATACAAATTCATTTAAGAGAAAGTTATAGATTATTTTGTGCTGACTCACACCCTGTACTGGGAAGGATTACACCATACACTGCTGTACCTACAGCTTTAATGTTGGCATTCACTGTTGGCATCTGCTGTCACTTAGAAATCATGATGACGTGTAACTTCATTACAACGATATTAACGACAGGTTAAACTCACAGTATTGTTCTTCATGCGGTCCACCAGTTTTCTAACCTGTTGAGGAACATCCCTAAAAATAAAAGTAAAATAATGAAAATAAAAAGGAATCCTGCGTAGACAGCAAGGCAAGGAGGAAAGCTGATGAATGGACATCCCTCGTGTAATGGCTAAAAACCATGGAGAAAATCAACTACTCATGGAATGGAATATATGATACCCAAAATAGATCATATTTTGAGACAGTGATGATTAAAGAAAAAAATATATAAAATAATTAGCATCCAACAGGCACTCGACTACTCTGCAAATGTTGCATAGTTACACTTCTACAAGCTATACAGGAAATGCATTTTTCTCCTTCACAACATCAGACAGATGTTGTCAATACACATATCACTGAAGCATCTGTGCATATATCAATGTTATTATAAGGTCTCAAGCCACTGAAATTCATCTTATAAAAAATATTTCCAATGGGGGAAAAAAAAAAAAGTAGGTTAAAAATTGCGCTGAAGAATGAGCATAGTGATCTCTAGTTAATTCTCAGCTCTGCCAGACCAGGAATTAAACAACCCACAATTTTCTCTTAGTGTCTCTACGCAAACTCTTGGTACTGCTGACAAGAGCATTTGAATATATCTTCCATAAAATGGGGATATCTTTACTCTGACTCACAACAGGACAGGGATGTGAAGCTTTATGATCAGTGCTGGTAAAGTGCTTTGGCTTTCTTGGTTGAAAATACTGGAGAAAGTATTGCTTTTGTTGTTAATTTATTTGACATAGATTAGAAACACTGCAAAGTTCTCATCACATTTCTTGGTCTTCATGCTAAAGTTGGGCTAAAGTTGGGCTAAAGTTGGGTTTGCCTATCTGACTTATTGGGCTCCTGCCAAAGTCCAGGAATTCGGCCTTTTTCAGTCACAAAAGAGTTTTTCAGAAAAAAAAAAAATCAAATTTCTAGTAAAGTTAAAAGAGTTTTCCTCTTACTCTGCACGAGCACCTGTCACAGCTTGGTTGAGTGCAGCATTTTCTGAATTCTGAGTTCCAGTGCCAGTGGAATACCCTACCAAGGTTGGGTTGAACTCACGAAGAATATCTGCAGAGAAAGACAACACCCTGCAATGTTGCTTCCTGCAGCAGGTAGCAAATGAGGCTATGAAGATTAGACCTTAGTAAAAGACTATTATAAAGCTCTAGGAGATACCTTAAAAAAAAACCCCAGACATCTTTAAGTATAACAAACATGGAGATTCATCACCATACAACTATTTCCCAGCCTTCAAGATCTCTGAATTTCATGAATTCAGATATCTGATCACCTAACACGATCATCTTGGCTAGCAATGCCATTTTGCCTGGTAAGTGAGGCTGGGTAACCCTACACTCAAGCAGGAGATTCTCGTGCCATTATGCTCTAACTGGAAATGGTTTGGAATCAAATCCCTTAGTCCAATCTCCCCAGATGTATTAACCCCAAAGACCCCAGATTCCCTTCTAGATCTTAGGTTACAAACCAGCCTGACAAACACCTCAGATCTAAAATGTCCTGACCTTTAAAAAGCATGCAAAATCTGATCTTGTAACGTGAGTCTGCTCCTGCCTGAAACAACTTTCCCATACAGTCAAAATAGGTTTAGGCTATGAGCTAAGATTTTTGATTCATCTACCCCAAGCATATATTGGACAGAACTATAACCAACAGAAGAATACTGAAGCAACCAAACCCTAAGAATTACAAAATACATGCACAGCATATTATAGCCAGTTTGTTATGCAACCTTTACTGAGCACTGGACATTAAACACAAAGGGATTGGTTGTGTCATGCTACAAATTTTAACTCTTTCCTGTGTCTCCTCTTACAATAGCAGGTGTTTTAATGATAAAAAGCTCCGATATTTATCGAATTTAGGGAGAAAGTCACTTACTTGGTAGTGTCGTGACCGTGCTTATGTTTTCATTTCCTCCAACACTGTTAAAAAGAAAGAACAGCAAAAAAAGTGTTCCAAGGTGGGATGGACACGGTGAGGCAGCAGGCTAGGTAAGAGACCGCCCCCTTTTGGGGGTTCTGCAGATGTACACAGCACACTCTCGCGGTCGTGCTAAGCCGAAGCAGTTCCTGGTGTGCGTACCCAAGGGGTCACGACACCACAAACAGAGACACTGTCATCATCATGACAATCATATTAGAAGCCCTGTACACCACCTGTCCTTTCAACTCTTTCACATGTTTTGGCATATGTTCAAAACTAGCTGAAAGAATTTTTTTTTTAACTGCTGTCTTTGCTATTGTTGTACCTGTTATAACATTTATTATTTCTACTTTCAGTTAACAAAACTTTTGTGTCCGTAACAAAAAGTTCTAGAAGTATATATTTCAGAGTAATAAGTATAATCAATAACTTTGCCTCCCCTTGCTTCCATTTGACTCAAGTGGAAGAGTACTACTAGGGTGGTAAAATTCACCATTAGGTGTTTGTGCTCTTTACTCTCCTTCATGCTGTAAAATAGAATATCCTAGCACACATTTTTTCCCCTAAAATTTTGGTACATTATTATTAAAGATCAAAATATACACTGTTTGACTTAGAACACGTCTCCAGTATCCCTTTCATCTGAAATAGAATATTCTGAAGTTCACTAGAACAATCCTTAGAAGTGTTATAGGCCAGATTGAATGGGGCTCTGAGCAACCTGGTCTAGTGAAAACTGTCCCTGCCCATGGCATGGGGCTTGGAACAAGATGATCTTTAAGGTCCCTTCCAATCCAGACCTTTCTGTGATTCTATGAATGTGTTTAAACTTCTAGAGCTGCAGTGGTTTAGGTTAGTAAGAAATGATGAACAAAAAACAGCCTGACAGGTATGGTGTTAGATCTTACAGATGTAGAATAACAAACAAACATAGTTGCCTTTCTTCAGAGTGTCTTTTTGACACGTCTAACAACATGCTGCTTATGTAAAAGTCTTTGACTCATAAAGGTATTGACTTGTAATTAAACTGTCCTGCATAATGTAAGCAATACTGGAAAAGGGTCAAGGAAATAAATACTGTATACAAAGCAGCAGCAGCAAAAAAGATCCCACTTGTCTTTTTGTAAACCACTAACTTTAAATGAGACAAATGGGTGCTGTGGGCCACACTGGGCAAGAGCAGACAGGATGTACAAAGAGCAGGGACAGGAACACAGAATGAGCAAGCAGTGCATGGCATTGGGGTTAAAAAGTCCCCTTTGCAGGAGCTACAGCCCTGAGAGGAGAAAAGATCGTCTTAACAAAGATCTCAGGTCTACTCCAGCCGTGCTACATTGTACTCTAAATAGCCACTAGTTTCAATATTTTATTTATCATGAGTAATAGCACAGCCATGTGCCTCCACACAAAATGTGAAGTCAAATTCACTCTCTCCGAGCCTCCATTTGGTACAAAAAACAACTATACAAATCAAACCATAAGAAAATGGATTCCCTCCCACTGGGGGGAAATTCCTGTAACTCACCTCCAAGAAAGACCTCGGTACTGAACCAGGACATTCACAACATCATAGGGTTTGGACCCTGCCCCGTTAGCTGCCTGGAAGCAGAAGAGGAGTTCACCTTCAGAAAATAAACTTTGCTACAGTAACTAGTTCTCTGACTGATTGTAGTGAGAAGAGAGAAAAAAGCATATTAACCAAGCAAGCTACATCATCATCTCATCCTTGTTTTCAAGAGGATCAAGGGCTAAAGGTATTTTATTCACTCTATTTCAGTGAATTACCCTCTTCTATCAACTTTGTGATTAGATCAAGTGGGGAAAAATTGGTAGAGAATGTTCGAAATATTAATATAATTCTGAACTTAGATAAGGAAGAAATAAGATAGCAATGGTTCTGAATAATTTATTAAATGTTCCTCACAGTAAAAAGTTGTACAGTGATTTTATGTCTTCCCTCTCTCAGTTTCTCCAAGGAAGACTACAAATATTTAATAATTAGCACAGAACACATAAGAAACATAAATTATAATATGAGCAGAGAAGCAGTCATCACTAACTGGAGACTCACATCCAGTCTAGGGGTAAAAAGTTTATATAGTTCCAGGAATAATCTCTAAAAAAATCTAAAATATCTAAACCTGTTACACCTGCCACACCTGATGTTCTAATGCAATTTTACTTGAATATTTAGTTAGTATAAATTAATGTAGCTTTATAGGCTTTGGTATTATCACATAAATATTTATCATATAGATATACATATATACACAAGTAGCTGCAGAACTTTTTCTTTCTATTCATGCTGCTTACTAAAAGGTTTCAAGGCCAATACCTTGGGAGCTGCCTAGAATCAACAAACGAGAGCAATCGTTCTAAGTCCACTCTAGCAGGCTGGTTTTGCCACTGCACAATCTAATCTCTCATCTCTTCCTTGTGTGGCACTTTTATGGACTTTAAATGGGAACTGTGCACTCAGATTAGACTCATAATCTGACTGCCAATCAGCCAGCCAAGGTAGAGCATGGAAAAGATGATGGGAAAAACTTGTTTGCCTCAATAGAGTGTAACAGAATGTATTCTGTTTCCTGTGTTAAAAATTCAGAAATGTTTTTTTCACTACCAGTTTTATTAATGGTTATCCAGTGATCTTGACTTACTGTGATTGAGTCTCCCACTGCAGCAATCACTCGAATATCTGCCGGTTTCAAATTATGAACTAACAAATAAAAAAATAAAGGTGGTGTAAGGGAAAGAGGAAAGAAAAAAGACTTCAAATTGTGATGGTTATCAGAACTTTTCCTGAGGATAGGCATAATAAAGTATTGCAAAGACAGTATTTTTAATCTTAATGACAGCATTAGCTCAGAATCACAGACACTGATAGGCATCAAACCAGAAATGATTCTTGGTACCACAACTGGGCCATAGCTACAATGGCAAAGGAGACAGAAAGGTTTCAGTCTTGCATCTGCTGTTACTCAGATTCCTTTTAGCTGGTGAAAACAACTGAAAAGCAGGTACAGCTCTGGTGCCAGCACAGAATGGATATTTGGGAACCATTACAGCTTCTGAGATAAGACAAAACTGACTCAAGGACAGAACTTCATGTGTCTTTTTGCACCTCAGAGTGCACTAACAAGAGCCCTTACAGTTTTACCACCTGCAAATGAAGACTTGACTGCCTCCTGCCTTTTCCACTGTCACTTCTTCGTTTGTACATGGAAGGTGTAGTTGCCTAAGCTTTCACCATCCTTGAGGGAGAACTTGCACCTTGCTATACAACTACTGACATTGTTCCAAAAAGGATCTTAAAAGCCACAGTCAACAGAGAGCACTACTCCAAACAAAAGAGTACCTCTCCTTACTGGACAGGAACCCAGTTCCTGTTGTCCCTCTATCATCAAATGAAGTAGCTCTATGATAAAAATGCATAGGACTTTACCTGAAACTGGAACTGTATCAGATGGATCTCGGTCAGTACAGGGAATATTTGTTCCATAACTTCTCTCCTGCAAAGGCAGACAGGGCAAGATTTCACATCAGTCTCACTATACTCCAGTTGTGATAAACCATTTATGTGTCAGAGCATTAGATTAATGAAATTCCCACATACTTTGTATACAACTACCCAGCTCATCCTGTCCTCAGTCTGTGCTTTTTGAAGGTAGACACTCAGCCTGCTCAGAACTCATATGGCCCTACTAGCACAATTGTTTCAAATTCTGTGCTATTCTGTGCTCAGCTAATGCAACATTTTGTGTGCCCATACTCTGAATATCTTGTTGCAAGAAACTGTTTGAATATCCCAGCACAAAACTGTTCCTTAGCCAGCAGGTCATGAGCCTGCCTTCTCCGGATGCAGCCCTGTATGTGCGGCCAGGGATTTGCCCTCTGGGCTCTTGAGTTGCAGCCCAGTGTCAGAAACACCCCCAAGGTCTACTGTTAGTGAAGGCTGAACATCAGTATACCAGAGGAGACCATCACATAAGGCCCAAAAATACGCTTTTGCTCCAAATCTCTCAGCAGAACGCCTTATATAGGCTAACTTGCCTAGGGAAAAGATACTTGTGTGTCTTGTCCCAGTGTTCTGGTTTGGGGTTTTAATTTTTTACTAACTACCCCTAACCAAATGACCACAAACATAACAGTGTTGCTGCTTGCCTCCTTTACACCTCCTACACTACAGCTGCTTCCAAAAATCAGAGTGGTAGGTACCATCGCCCCAAGCAACTAACAAAGCAGATGGCATTATGTTAAAATGAGAGGAGAAATGTTTGTTACAATTCCAGTGATGAACAGGTCATTTTGAGTGCAGATATGGTCTAGACACCATGTTCTGTGGCATGAAAATGAACATTATCACTTCCCTCTGTAGCTGCTTGGGAACAGCAAGTTCTGCTCAGAATCAGAGTACGATGACTTAAAAAATACAATCATGGCTGTTTTTCTCCACACATCTAATCTGAAACTATCTCAGGAAAAAAAGAAAATCCATTAGTCTTCAGTTTTACTATGGTGTAAATGAGATGAAATCAGACCCACAAAGTGGTCAGATTTGATCTAGTTTCCTCCATGGTAGGACAAAACAGTCCCATTTCCACTATCTTCTTATCTCAGGGAAAATAATGTTATTATCCAGATGTTTAACATAGGTTCTTAACAGTAAAGGCAAGACTTACTTTAGAGTGGCTGAACACATCTACTTTAAATCTACTAAGACCTACTCTTTAAAACCCATCAAGGAGAAAATGTGCAATTAAGCATCTGACTATTTAGTCAAGCATGGAAACAAAGAGCCGGAACTTTGTACTTAGTTTTCCCAGGTAGCACTGTTAATTTAGGCTACAGCACTCTCACCACCTGCCCCAGTCCCTGGAACACAGTCCATCTGATGCAAACAGTCCTACTGTACCTGAGATATTTCTTCGGTGTTTGATGTCTTCAGGGAAGATGAATAATTACTATTTCTATATGTAAACAAATATGGATTTTCCTGCAGAGTGAAGAGAGCATGTTTACCAACACTAGCAGAAACGGAGTCAGCTGATGTTAAAGTATTTTGGCTACATTTTCAAAGAGAAAAAAAATAATCTTTACAGTATTAATTTTTAAATGAACATTGCATTAGTGAAGTAAACCAGGTTAGACCTGAAAGTTAAGCCCTGGTCGGAAGCTTTGCCCTAGGTATGCTCTAGGCACAGCACCACCTCTTGCCTTAAACCTAATATCAAACAAAACACAGAATTCAATTTCCTTGATGTTTTAATTGCTATTTAGCAGTTTTTGGATGCCAGTAGTATTTTATCATTATCAAATTATTAAAGTCAGAGTTTAAATGCAAAAACATTCAAGAACATGTTCTTTGAACCTGAGATATTACTGGACTATTGACAGCTCCAGGAAGTAGAACAGGTAAACCTAGCAGCAGAGTCAAATCACAGAAAGTCTAGCTTACATAAAATAAATGGAATCAATTTTATTTGTGAGATTTTTTAATACTGATAATGCACCTCATACCTGTAATTAATAAAATCAGATTAGCTAGATATGTTTTGAATCAAAAAAATCTGACACAGATGATTTAATTGATTTTTTTCACAAGTTCTTGTTTTCAGTTTCATCTGTCAACGAACCTTAAGAACACTCAGTTTTTGGCAGCACAATATCTTGGGCACATGCATATTCCCAAGAACTTCAGAAAACAACAATAACATTTGGAAACTTGGAAATTCTGCAGAGTGAATAAAATCTCAAAATGATAAGGAAGCCCTTTTACCTGAGATGGACATTGGACCTGAACAATTTCTGTGACACCATAAGGCTGCTTCTGTCCAACTGGCTGCATCTGGAAAGGGAGAGAACAGGGGAATTGTACACATGCTGTGTGTGGGAGGGAAGGGAGAACAGCATCAATGTGAAGGTTCTAATGCCTAGAGTCTTCCATCAGGTTCATATATATATATTTAAACATATATATTTAAAAATTTCTTTTGTTTATGATAAACATTTATCTATGCATAACATATCACATGTATACCTATGAAATCAAGGAGCTGAAAACAAGGCATCTCACACATGCAGACTGTCCTCCCATTGTCATTAAGACTTCCATCCACACATAACTCTGCTTTTGGGAATGTTGACCCTGTAAGTGTTGCTCATTTTTCCTACCTTCCAGAACTGTTTCATTATCTACATCTTCATACATGTTAGGCAACATCAAAAGGTGCACTCCAGCTCCACGTAGAGGCTTAACAGCATTTACATTTGTTGGCCTTCTTGTAATAAGATGGAAAAGGGATTATTGTAATGAAAAATTATGGAATGATCCAAAACTCAATACTGACAACACAAAGGGGCAAATACCACAAAGAATCACTTCACCTGTTCAGGCAGCTTGCTGGGTGTTAATTAAATTGCAATCACACACAGAGGAATTGGCTGACAGTTTAGATCCCTCAGTGTGTGTCTGCTCAGTTTGGCACCACAGCAGCTGCTAGAAGCTTCAGTCTACATAATAAACACGATAGAAAGGACTGGAAAATACAACAGTAGCAGGCTTGATGTTACCAATACACTCTGGGCAGTAACGTTATATTCTATTTGGGTTGTTCCACCAGTGAAAATAACGAGAAGATTCAGAGTTTATATTCTTCTAGAGAAACATTAAAGAAACAGTCTGTGTTATACTGTGTATGTGTGTGTGAGAGAGAGAGGAATAAAGGAATAAGAGGGATAAAAACTATTTAAATACATTCTTGAAAGAAAATATATACTTCCAGCACAGAATCATCCCGCAGAACACGGGACAACGGGGTATTTCTTGGCTGGAAATCAATTTCAAACAAGTATTAGACACGTGTACGTTGTTGGGATTTGGGTGATGAGAACAAATTTCTCCAGAAGGTAGTAAGTTCCAGATGGCTCAGACGCACTGTTCTTCTAGCAAAGACCGACAGCTCCTGTGCAGCACAGCTGCAGGATTCTGGTTGGGAAATGTGGCGCCAAATCTGTATTGTGGTCAGAAAAAATCCTCCCCTGGATTCCAACACATCTGTCATGCAGGCTGCTTGGTGTGCCGGTCTGCTCTGGTACTGCAGCAGGTTCTAAGTCAGTGTAAACCCCTGAACACAGCAGGGAGGCAGAGGCAGCCTCCTGGTGTTGTTCCCTCCCATTCAGGTCCTTGCCTGGTTTCATTGTCTCTCTTGCTTGCACCATAGGATTGTTTTGGTTTGGGGTTTTTTGTTACACAGAAGAATGGCAAAAGAAAAGAAGCTTTTAACACACATGAAAGGAGCTTTGCCCCAGATATACATCCAGAGGTAAAATTGTAGGCATTTACCAAAATCAATCAGCCAGCCTCTCTGTGGTAAACATCAAAGCTGTCCAAGTAAACAGCCAACCTCTCTCAGCTTTTCCAAGCTGCCCAAAGTCATTTAGCTGACTGTTCTCTGGTGTGCTTAGCATATGAATTTCACTGCTCCTGGAGAGCTCAAACTGTTTTGGTAAAATATCCAGCCCTGCCTAGAACAAGCCCTCAGCCCCTGCTAGCTCAGCTTCTTTTCAGACAGGCTGAATTGCAGCCCTGTGGCCAATTGCCACTAGATTTTCAAGGTTTTGCCCTTTGGACAATAAGCAGATATTTATTCCAGGAGGCTGATATCAAGCTGCAAAACAAGGTAAAGGCAGCCTGGCAGAGGGCAGGAGGAGTCTCACTCTGCTATCTTTCCTGCTTTACAAATCACGATCTTAACTTCCAATCAACTCCTAAGACTGCATCTTAACTTCCAATCAGCTCCTAAGACTGCATTATGGTTTGTTTTTTCTTTAAAGAAGTCAGCATAAACTATTAGCTGGACTTCCCAGAAGAACTTGAGTCACCTTTATCAGGTGAGGACACCTGCCAGTGCTTTTTATGCTGAAAGCATCTTTCATATCTGTCTTTACACCACAGCAGAATACCATCACAAGCAAGCAAGAAATCAACACACAGACATTCTTTTCTGATGACTGCCATCTGTACGATGAAAATTCCACTAAATCAAAGAGGAGTCAGAAAAACAGATGGGAAAATGAGTTGAAGGGAATGCTGCCATTCCTATTGTCTTCCTTCACACCTGTGGCAAGATATGGTTTTGCCTCATTTTGCTCTTCCTTCAGATCACCTAGGCTGTCTCCTCACTAGAAGAATCACCTCACATTGAAGAAAAACTCTGAAATAAAGCAAATTTACTATTTGTCTCCTTTATGACAGTCTTTTGGTGGCTCCACAGCAGGCTCACCAGCTGAGTCTGGTTTACTGGCCCTAACGCAACCATCCCTAAAAGCACAACTTCATTTTGCTTACGGTTTTTCATCTCTGCTGTTTCCACAAAATGCTCCTAGTAATTTAAGTGACAAGAATAGACTAACATGCCAAAGAATGGCTTGCTCAAGGACAGAGCACAGTTGGATAAATAAAGCCTGTGCAGAGAAGGTTTAGAGACAGAAAAATGAAGCAGAAGGAAAAAGGAAGGCTCTTCTGCTGGCAGAAGCTGCAAATAAAAAAATGTCACCTGAAAGGACAGAAAGAATTTGTTGCAATCTTGGTGTAAGAATTTGAGAGGGCAGAAAAGAGAAATCAGGACTGAGTTGACTGACTATGTCTGCACAAGTCATTGAACTTCAGAAGATAAATCCTGACCCTCTCCCCTTCTACAGAGCCTGGATTTGGAGGAGTTAACACACTTGTTTCAGAAGGGGATGATACTTTCACAACTCCTTATAAAGAATATTCAAGATGCCTAGTATTGGATTCTGCATGAATTGGAATCTAAAAGCTGGACAGAAAGAGGCCATGAGGAGAAAAAGAAAAAAACAATGTGCTAAGGTTTAGACTTGGAAAAAAATGAAAGGAAAGCCCATCAGAAGCACATGAACTCTGCTAATTGCAGTGTCTGGTAACAGAAAAGGACATGACTCAAAGTTGGAGGTCAGCTTACCACTGATAAGCCCTAGAAAACATATTAGTTTACGCTGATCTATTTGCCATAGTTAGATGGATCTCAGAATCCAACACATTTGGTTCAACTGGCCCCAAACAATTCCTGCTGGAGAGACACAAAATGGGCTGGCAAACTGGTGGCACTGTGGTTCCTTTCCAGTCAGAATCACTCCTTTTCTGGTCTAGCTAAAAAAATATTCAGCGTTTCATTTCAAAAATTTGCTGATGGAAAAACTGTGCTAAGCAGACATAAAGGACCACTTTTCACAGCAAAGTGAATGTTCAAACTTAGAGTGGATTGCTCCCAACTAGCAATGGTTAGTATCTGAGGATATGCCATTGCTTTCTAGTATCCTATAGGTCACGTTTGGGTGACTGTAATTGTGTGATCCAGATAAATATCTCCAACGCCGATGAGGACAGACACAGGCAGGTAAAGTAACTCAGTTTCTATACAGAGAACTGCCAGAAACAGAGAAAATGTTTAACTGACATTTCAGGAATCTCACCTTCAGCATTTGCTTCGCTCATTCAACTAGTGAAAGTAATTGCCTAGTGGGAGTGAGGCAGAACAACAATAAAAGGTGCCAATACGCATCAATCAGGAATCTATTTTATGATAGAAGAACTGGGGTAAGAACTTTGACATTATCACAAGGAACATCACAGATAACAGCAAAGGAGATAACTGGAGCCAGCATGGCTGTTCCAAGGTCTTCTACTAACTAACTGAAGTCGTATTAACTATAACTAAAAGATAAGATCTTTTATTAAAGTGACGGTACCATATTTCTAGATATATAATCTGGTTGAATAGAAGCCTCTTCCTGCAAATCCTGATTCTTCAACTGATCAGGGATACAACAGCACTACTACTGCTAGAATTAGCATAAAAGGAAACAAGAATAGGAAACTGCATTATTTTATTTTTAAATGTGGTTTACTAAAAGGCAGTTGCAGTACAGTCTTTTTCCTTCATGCTTAGGATAAGTTAGACAGACACAGGAAAAATCAACATCCAAAACAACTGATATCAGGGCATATGCAAATATAATATACACTAAGCAGTAATATCTTCCTTGGGTCTCCTGAGTTCAAATCCACATGCCTATCTTTTTGTCTCATTCACATTGAAAAGCAACGCACGTTTCTTCGCTTGCCCCTACCCCTAATTTTAAGATGAAACACCTCTAGCTGTACATGCATCCATGCAGTCACACACACAAATGCAGGTCAAGCCTGCAGTGGGAAACAGCCTCCTATAGAACTGGTCATTGTGTTCAAGGTCGAGTGGGTCAGAATATCCATGTCTCTTTCAGACAATCTCTCCCACCTAGTAGAAGGCACCATTTGTTGGCTTTCCTCAGCTGGACAGGACATCCAACCCCTGAGGAAGTCAAAACAGCTCCTCAAGGTTATCTATCACGTTTTTACTACGAGCATCATCAGCAGAAAGATGATGGTTAAGGTGGAGACAACGGTACGAGACTCATTAGTAAAGGGTGCCAGGATAGAGAGGACACAGTAGACAGGAGTATAATTGCTATAATCCCAGTTAGGATGAGTCTCAGTTGTCCTGTGCTGTGCTGCCACAGAGGTAAGACTAGCAAAAGAAGGGTCTGTCACAGCTCATTTACTCCATGAGTCTTCCCAAAGGGCTACTTCGAAAACCTTTCTAAGAAGTTCTTGGCAGTAAGTAGCAGCCACTGAAAAGTGTGAGATTAGTCTTGGGAGTGTAGGGCATTTAGCTTTATTTCAAGAGTAGTCTCTCTGCACAGCTGGGGATAGAAGTCATGGGATAATTCTTATATTCTTTCTTCCACTGCCTCCTTACTACCCAAAGTCTGGCTGGTGTAGAGTTGCTACCAGGCAACCCTACTAAGTCCAGTAAGAAACAGTGTCTGTGGTATTGCTTACCATGTTGTTCCAGAGACTCACAGCCATGAAAATATAGTCTTCTAGAGTTTTCATTTGTGTCTTTGATGTGGCAGTCAAACCGTCCTTGCCCTGAAAGTATTTGGAGCACGAGAAAAGAATTAATAGTATGGAAAGATGAAATATTCAGCCACAAAAGTTTTCAATCTACAAAATAATATTCATATCCATAAGGAAATCAATCTCTTGTATTTTCTTTAAGCCACTTATTACTGATCTCAGTTACTACTAGTGTGTCAAGACAGAAAGATGCTGTTTTTGTAAATGATTGTTGCACATCAACAGGACAAGAACATCAGAGCAACAACACAGCATGATCACAACAGTGACATACAGCAGAGGAGAAAGACATACAGATGTGATCACTTCAATGATTTGGAATAAGCAACACTTCTAGCTAAAACACGCATTTGAAGAGTGCAAATATGCAGAATTTGCCTCAAGAGAACATGCTTAATTTTAAATTAAACGTAACTGCTGGAAGAGTTCGGAAGGTTACACATGGTGGCCTGCAGCCCTGTCACAAATCAGAAGAAATAAAGAATCCTCCTATGACATACAATGGCATTTAAAGAAATAACAGAGCAATTTATTAAGAGAAAAAAATAATGCCATGAAAGTTAGAAGTCTGTCATTTGCAGATAGATCAGCCATCAACAAAACAAGCCTGGTGAAAGATGACCCAGCAGTAAGAAGACATAGCAGGCTGTACACTTCCTGGAGGACAAATTTCTTCTTCCAGTTCACTTTGTTCTGATACTGAGCTGACGGAAGCAATGGAATTACCTCAAGTTCAAGGAGCTATTATGATGCTCAGAAACCAGACCATGACCTACCATTAACCTGTTCTATAAATAACCACCTCATGTGTTGGATTTTGATACCTCACTCTAAGTGAACTGTTATCTAGAAAGTAATATTTTCCCTCTTCATTGCCAGATCTTAAAGAGGCTTGACCTTTGCACTTCCCTTAAAAGATCACTCATGATAAAATCATGCCTGACATCCCAGGCAGCACTAGCTGTATTCATTCCCCATTGGTTATACCAGAGAAAAGTCAATTCTCAAGTTCCCAAACTGCATTAATCTCACCACAGGGAAATAAAAGTCCTTTCAAACACAGTTTACAAACACCTTTGTCTTTTGTCCCTCTAACCCTTTTTAAATAGTTCATATTATCCACTTTTTGCCTTCATTACCAAACACATGAGCATGATCAGTGATTAGCAGCACTGACAATATCCAGACACTTGTGACCTAGGCTGCAGAGGCCCATAACTTGATTTCTCCAGGAATATAGCATTAAAAAAACACAGGATCTCTGGCTGGAGTTGTTTGAAGCAAGTTCCACTCTCAGGACCTCTGTATTTGATCCTGATGTGTGTTCTTCCTGTGCCTGATTACCCTTGTCCTCTAGCATTACACACAGTGTAGACAGGAAAGTCAGCTAAATATTGCACTCAGTCTGAGCAGACTCAAAGCAGAAAGAAAGAAACAACTTGAGTGTACTCACCTGTCTGAGCAGCAGATTTCTTTCTTGGAGAGAAGGCTGAAGAACAACAGTGAAGTCATCCCTCTGATCAAACCTCTCGGATTCCAATAGTTTTTCCCAAGCATCCTAAATATACAACCATTTAATCAGATGAGTACTATCAGATAGAGTCTAATATATGTGCAATTCATCAGGGCTTAAAGTAAATTGAAATTATCCCCATCTCTAATAAACCACAAAAATAAAATTGTGTAATCGAGAACAAAGACAGTAATTTAATGAAATCTACTTACACAACAACTAGAAAATCCTTGTAACAGTGAGAAGGACACATTGGTTTACCACAATTTTCTTTGAAAGGGTAGCAAGCTAAGCAAGGCAATGAAATGTCATGTTTATTACTTCCCTGACATGTTTAAAAGGAACTCCAGCAGAACTGTCTTTGTCTTAACAGAAAGTTTGCCTCTTCTAAATCATGAGATAGGTTACTGGACAAGATGGATCATTTCTCTGATGGGATATGACAAATCGTAGCTTGCCAAAAGCTATAATAGCCATTTAAAACTTCAAGCGATTCTAAGATCACGCAGGTATAGAGAGAACTTATCATCAATATTCCTGATGTAAGAAAAGGGGTCAGAACTGTTAGGGATATGTGGTAAAAAAGCTGCTACTCAAGTTCCTCACTGCTATTCCTCATTTTAGTCCAATCTGGAAAATGAATAGATGTGTCTAGCAATAGGAGAGCCAAACAACACGGAAGATGCCATACCTGATAGGACCACCTCAGTATGTTATCATCTAATGTGAAGCGTTCACCCACACAACTGCACTGATTCCTGTCTGGACTGCTGCCGAAAAGAACGAAAAACATTAAAGACATTATGAACTTTTGATAAACGAGACAGATAACATGAACTCTTTTAAACACTGACACCCACATATTGAAGATTAAATTGTTGCATATGTAGAGAAAGTTACATGGAACACGTTGATTGTTTGATATAAACATAGAATGATCTATATTTCCATGTCCAGAGCTTTGAATCGCTTCTTGATTTGAAAGCCTAGTCCAATGGCAAGTATGCTAGACTTGGACTAGCCCAGGGTCTCACAAGCTAGCAGCATGGCCAAACTTAAAATAGCAGCTACACTAGTTTTCAAACATTTCCCTCTCTATAGTCATGCAGTAAAAATGAAAAAAAAAATTCAAAATACTCCCACAGGAACTTTTTCCTTAGTGTTTGGCATCAAGCTTCCTTAGTATTCTGCCTTTCAAAATGTGGGTGGAAGCTCAATGTCACAAAAGGTTGTACATGCTGTCGGACAGCTAAGCAATCTCAGTCAGATTTCTGACCTGGAAGGTGAGATGTGCATGCTGCATATTTTTGCAGCTAGTTGGAGAACTCTTAGAGCTCCCAAGGTTGTAGACAGGAACAATACAAGATACATAAGACACATGTAAGATTAACCAGGTTCCAGCAAAGATATACTCAGTTGAAAATTTCTGAATGGACTGGGATCTGAGAATTCTTTTGTAGGGTTTTCAGATATAAGCAATAAGTACATGTGAGGACTAGATTCAGGTTTTTTCACAGAACTCTAGCTAAACCCATAAAATGAGAGTTTTCTGTTAAAGTGTTATTATCACTACTTGTGAGTGAAAGAATTTTGAACTGAGGACCAGAGCTTCTTACCCAAGCCTAACAGAAGAACCTCCTAAAATACTTGAAGAGAGTTCCATGACTAAAAACAGGGTTCACGCATTACTTTCAGTGCAGACACTCCTAGTTAGTTAAGAAACTAATAAGGGAAGGAACTGTAATTCATTATTATGTCCCAAACTTCAATGCCTAAAGTTCAGTACTGACATGGGAGTGAGAGTGTCAACCACTATTATTCTCTTAAACTCCTGAAATTTGATATTTTTGTATGGGTTTATGCTTTTCTCTCAAAGCACCATTCAAAATGAGGACTTAGTGGCCAAAAGCTGAGGCTCTTATCTGGGAAAAGCTCTGTGCTTAAGGCTAAGTTTACCAAACAATAAAGCACAAGATTTGCAAACTGGTGGAACCGTTCAACCAGATTAACACAGCTACGAACACAGAATGTGACAATGAGAAAGAAAATTGCCTTAAATAAAAAAGGAAATATACAAATTTCTCAGAGGATAAAACCAGATCTATTTAATTTTATTTTCAAGACCTTGAATACGTGACAAGGCTGTATTCCTAAATCCATCTTTTCCATGTTTCTCACATTTTTCCCTTTAATGCCTGTGCAGGAGAAATAAGCAGAGAGTTCTGTGCAGTCACTTTTGACAAGGAAAGCTTCTCCTCTGCTTGTACTTGTTGTTAAGTACATGGGTACGTAGCAGCCAGACCTCTTCCCCCATTCCACCAGAACATGTCTGAGACTGTACACATGCAAAGCTTGTGAAACACTTCAGGATGACTATATTTGTACATATGGTGTCTTATGCCACGAGCACAGGAAAAAAAATTACTGTGGAGTAAGATGGAGCGTAATCTCATCAGCTGTAAACTACTCCACCATAACAGCCCATGTGCACACTCCTACTCCATACTAAATTGGGACAAACTACTCACACACTTGTTACAAAGTACCAAGACAAGGAGAGAGATGGATGCTGTTATTATAAGGAACTGACAAGTTGGATGTTATCCATCCTACCATATCCTAAGCTCAAAAAGTAGCTTTCCAATAGCCTGATCCTGTAAGATCAGTTACTCATTCTGTGAACATTGATACCTAGAAGCTTAAACCTCTGAAGTGCCTACAGTGTTTTCGACTTGAGAGTTGCAGAACACAAATAGTACATATATATATATATATATATATATATATATATATATATAGTGAATATATAGGGAATAAAAAAAACGAGGATAGCTAGACTGTGCAGCCTCCTGACCATAATCTCAGTACTGGGTCTGGCTGGGATGGAGTTAGCTTTCTTCATAGCAGACCATACCATGTTTGGGATTTGTGGCTAAAGCTGTTGATAACACACCAGTGCTTTAGCTCTTGGTGAACAGAGCTTGTACAGCGTCGAGGCTTTCTCTTTTTCCCCTCACTCTGACCTGCTATGTAAATATGCTATCCATCTTGACAGGATAAAAAGTACCTACCCTCCCTAGTAAAAAAAAATATCTTTCTGAAAGAGTTTATCGGAAACAAAGTGAAGATTTAAAATCTTTTACATACTTCTGTAGTAACGGCAGAAAAACTGTTCGCAGGACTCTGGCTCAGTTATAAAATCAATACATATACATAGCTATGTGTTGAACACCAGCAGGAGACACAACTTAAAGAAAGCTGCTACCTGGCATTACTGTAATCTTGGCACGCAGGAGAGGCAGTTGCGAGCTCAGTGGAATCCACTAGATTTATGAAGGCCTTGGGAACCTGCAGTAATAAAGTAAAAATTAATCATGGTAATTTTGCTATTAAAGATCAGCAAGTGGCAATAACAGTAGATCATGTCTACAGCTTCCCAAGCCTGGGATTCTGCCTGAATAAAATCAATGATCTTTGCCAATTCTGCCCTGAATCCTGTTCCTGTGCCTGCCATCTAGGCTGATCATTTATGGAGTACTTGTGACCATGATTTCTTGACTGAGACATAGCAATTAATTTTACATAACCAAGATGGCCACCAGCCAGCTAAATTGAACTCAAATGAACTAGGAACTACCATTTTTGTGGCAACACACCAATGCAAAGCCAGGGATGAAACATGCTGTATAATAGCACAAGCACTCATGCAACCCACCTCACCCCTCCCCCAAGCAGAAAGCAATCTTTTGTTTACATAATGATATTTCACTTTTACAAGTGCACATAAACAGATTCTGGAAATAATAATGGAGAGAATCTGAAGAGAATACGTGGGTGGAACTTCACCCATGCGCAGCATTTGTTGAAGTCAGTCGGAGAAAAACAAGTGCTTGTGGCCTGATGCAATCAAACTGTAACAGGTTTAGAATTCACTGTAGGCCTTTGATGCAGCATAACAAAATTATTTGAAAATACTATTGAAATAATTCAGATAAACAGTTTATACTCTGCTTTAGTAGTGATCTATCCTTGTCTACTCTACTATTTGTTAACAGACCAAGACGCACCACAGAACACTTCCCAGAAACCATCCTAGATAAGCAGATAATTCTTCTCTCAGCCAGTTAGAAAACCTTGAGAAAGGTTGAGATCTTAAAATGAACACATAGTGCGAAAAAAAGATCCATTACACTTATTTTAATTTTCTCTGGTCTGTAAAAGTCATCACTAGGTAATTAGCAGCCTGTACACTGCTTACGTGTTCCACATATCCAGTAATCAGATTATCAGTTATTTTCACCAAGAGTCCCATTAAGCATGACTTTCAGGCCTAGACAGGTGTACTCTGTTTTTCATAGAAATCACTTTAAAATTACTTTAAAATTACTTAAAAATTTAAGTACTTGAAAATTACTTCAAGAAAGATTGAGTGGTACATCAACTTGTATTGCAAAATAGAACAGTCACCCATCCCTTCTTTCTGCTTGTGTGCATCAGCTTTTTAAAACCGTGAGTAACACACTTGGTGAAAACAAATGAGGCCAGTGGGTTGGAGTCAATGAGGTTGGTGTTCTAAGACACATGAAGAGTGGTACCAGCCCCAGCCTAGTAAGGGAGACTGGAAAAATACGCAAAGGATTCAGCTATTTGGGGTTGATGAATACATCTTACCTTCTTAGACAAGAAATCCAAGACAGTTTTAAGTTTTTCCAGGTTTTCCAATGTGCAGTTCTTCTGTAAATGAGATGAGAAACGCCATCAAAACTAGTAGAAAAAACAAAGTTATCCATTTCCTGTAAGTCACAAACCCCATGTGTTGAGCTGTGTACTGAAGGGTTATTAAGAACCACTATAGTCAGAATTCAGCCTTAGATAACAACAGTAACATGGAACTAATTTAACTGCCTATAAATAGACAACTTGACATATATATATATATATATATATATATATATATAAAGACAAGGATGCAAAAGAAAAAGTATCTTTATACTTGAAGGTGGAAAACAGTTGTTCCACTAAGGCATCTTAGACTTGAGATGACAAATGTACATAAATACAACACACAGTGGACCAGGAGTTTACATCACCGGATAGAACCATTCCAACATCCCAGACCTATCTACTCCTTTGGTTCACTGTGGCAGAGAGCACAGTATGGGAAAGCATCTTAACCATCTGCCTTGACTGCTAAACCACCCCACTAAACACTTACCAGTTGTGTGGAAGCACAGGAGGAACATGGGTTTTCAGCACTAAAAAACACTGTGATTAGTTTCCAGTCATTTTGGAAGTCCATCAACTGGGAGAAAAAAAAAAAAAAAAGGAATAGGATGAGAGCAGATCTATTTGTTACTTTCCTTTCTCACACATGATTTGCTATAGCTTTAAATCAGCAAGGCCATGCAGTAGTCCACGGCCCATCCCTGGCCATCTCATTCCCTTCCATTTGACAATCCATGCAGTTTTTCCCTAGAGGAGACACTAAATGGATGGTTAGGCAGCCAGTGCTGCAATTATCAGATGCTGTTGAATGCACATATACAAAAAGCTCAGGATAGAGCCTGAAATTGCTGTTGCCAGTGGAGACTCTATTGGAAAAGATGTGCATGAAGAAGTTAGCACAAAGCTTGACATTGCTTCTTTCCATCACTGTGGCAGCTTACCAGCAGGGTTAAGGTTCCTGAACTGCTGAGAATGGATCACATCAGTGGGACGTGGATGTTTTTAACTGGAGTTAAAAATCTGAGAGCTAGAGCCCTGCTTGCTTATGCTATGTTTATTAGTCAATTCTCAATACTCTTGAAGAGCATTGGTTAGAACCACACAGTTCCACAAAAATGTATGCCAAATCCACATACAAACAGTCTGATGGGCTCCCTGTGGAGTGAAGAGGCAGCAGCAGAATTGCCTTGGCAATTACATTTTCCCATTATTTCAAGACCATTTTACAAAATAACATTTTGTAATGGCTTGTGGTTACGAATAAAAGACAAAATGAATGCTTAAAACTCCAGGATGGGATTTACAAAGCACTCAGCCAGGATCAGCCAAAGCACATCTAGGCCTTTACTGTCCTTTTAGAAAATATGTTCTTAAGAGACCAAAAAAGAACTGAAGAGACAAATACTAAGAATTATTATTTTGGGTTGGCTTCTCAGAAACACTGGCACAGTTACAGAGTGTAGCTAGCACAGGTCTCACATCCTTAGCCAACAGAAAATAAATATTGGCTTCTCTACCAAGCTCTTCAGTCACTCTGATAAATGTAAACAGGGTAGGGTACTTTCAAGAACAAAACTCTTTACTTGAAAGGTACAGGAAGACCAAAGTCTGTTAACCTCAAAAACCAGCATTTTCTGCCTTTTTCTGCTTCAACATCATGCTTTCTAAATTGTCCTGTGCTTTAAACAAACCTGATTCTCTTTCATGAGCTCCACTATTTCTTCAGCTTGATGCAGGAGGTCTCTGAAAAGCAGAAAGGAAGAGAGAAACTATGAAAGCATCAGTAAGGGTAAAGCTTAGGCTAATTTTTTTACCATTAAATTGAACGACATTTAAGGCTTCAGGTTAGATTAATCTTTTCTCCCCTAAATGTGTTAAGATTAGACATCTGTGCTACACAGAGAGCCTGGGATGATTAGCTCATATTCAGGTATCTCACTTTTAGACATGTGCACTTAGGTGAAAATAGCAGATACAGCTTGGTAGGCACACTTCTAATTCTATTTGAGCCAAAAATTTATTTTTCAGCAGTAAAGAGGAGACCTGATGTTAAATCAGGTGATCCAGACCCTAAAGCACACACTGGGCTTTGTTTGTCCCTATTCTGAGAGGTGGAAATTGAGCAACAGTGGCAGGGTCTGTCCCTGGACTGTTTATGCTGCCTCTGTTGGTACTGAACATATTCTGTGTCCAGTGAAGTGCTCCAGCATAAAAGGCTTACATCCTCCACCTTTCCAGCTGTAAATTTGTAAATCAGCTGTAAAACCACCCAGCGAAAAGCCCCTCAGACTTACTTACATGGCTTGACTGTCTGACGTTGTTCCCACTGTGTCAGGCAGAGGGGACAGGTGTAGGACCGTGGGATTAAAAGTCCTAATGAGACCTGAATGACACAACACAGGTTAGGTGATTTCTGTGTCCAGTGGATTACTACTCTGCTGTTTCATTATAAACCCAACTAAAACAGTCAGACATGTAAAATCTGATGATCTTTTGGCAGACGTGGGAGGTATGCCCAAGGCCCTCTGCAGTTGTTCTTCCTGGTCTTGCTCTTCACCTTCCGAAGTTAAGGCTTCATGTCCGAATTTGCCTCCAGACTCAGGGTCGAAACCTCCATTCCCATCTCTCAAGTAGTGTAGGTGGTCTTAAACATAGGCAGCTGTAGAAATGAAGCTACTGGGAAGGGCTACCCAGAGACAGCCTCCTGAAGAACTGATGAGTTGACAGGTTTTAAACCCCTTTCACAGGAAAATAGAGGTGATTTCAAGGTGTTAAGGCACTAGGAACATGATTTGGAGGGGAGGATCATGGAACTATATGTTACTCAGCATTTCAGTGGACCTGAAGGTTTTACTTGCACTGCCCTTCAAACAAGTAAAGGCTGCCTTCAGAGCCAGCTGGAACCAGCTGACACATGATGAATTCAGAGACGTGGTGCATCTATGTGGCCCCCGTGTAAATCCTAAACACATGGCAGCACTGGACAGGCAAACCCACACAAGATTTCACCTGTAGAGACTGTATTATGGGTAGTAACAGCAGCCCAAAACCCTCAGCTGGGCATTTAGGACTCTTGCAGTAGCCTGTGGCACACCTTCTTCACAACTATTAGCCTACCCAGGTGGTCTCTCTGATGCCAGCACAGGTAACCCAGGCTGATTGCACCCATGTACCCCAGCTACACTATCCCTCATGTGTCCCCTACTCCCCTGCAGTGTGCTTGTGCTGCACCTGCTCTGCAGCCCAGCAGAGCCCTGGAGCTCCTGCCAGCGAGCTGTTAAATCAATTTGCTCAAGTTTTAAGTGTGACAGCAAGACGCACCTGCTAAAGTTTCCACGCTTACTTCAAGGAAGCTTTTTCCTGTGCTATAGAAAGGGAAGAGAAAACAGGAAGTTCCTGTTATTCCATTTCTCAAAGAAAAATTCTATTACAGCACAACCACAATTTTGTATTAGTTATGCTCCATCTCAGAGTGTGTATTCATGGCAGCTGCTCAAAGTAAGAATGGGGCCTTTCTTTCCCCAAAACTGTCATGTCATCAGCTACTGCTGAGTAAGAACACTCGCAGATCTCATTTTTTCTGTCTCTGTAAGCTCTGCATGTTGCAGTACTTGTGCTTAAGCGTAAGTACAAGTGATGCAGGGACCTCCCTGTGTACATCCAGATACAAGTGGACACAGGTGTTTATGCAATCATAGGGAAAATTAGTCTTTTAAAGTTTATCAGTGCAGGGCTAAATCCTCATCTGGAATTCTGTGACTCAAGAGCTACACAGACTTTCAGCTACAAGGTTTAGCCACATGTTCACTCATTGATTCAGATCTGCTAAAGGGGCATGGAAGAAGAAAATGGGGTAATGCTTGTCTATGAAGCACGGGGAATCAGTCAAACAGAGGTCAGAGTATCAGGACTCCTTCTTTGCTTTGATAAATCCCTATTTTCTGATCTCTAAGTAGTGAATTTTTTGATATTTACTACCTAGGATTCATCATGTAGCAATGATTCTTAATCAAGGCTGTTGCAGCCCTGAGGTAGTTCTATATCTTGCATAAGTACAAAGAATTTCTGTTACCTAAGGACAGAGAAAGTTACAGTGTCTCAAAATCCTTTATATTTTAAATAGACTTTCTCCTCCTCTGTAGAAAACAATAATAAGAATTGCTTGGGCCTAATTCCTGCACTGTGATACTGTATAGCTTAGTATAATGACACTTGTAAATACTACTAGTTTATTGTTACCTTTGGAGTAAATCCTCAACAGATCCTGGTGCCTGTAAACAAAGAAGCCATAAGAATAACATTAAACAATGAAGTGTAAACTAGACCTACATATGCTGTTCCCCTTCCGTATTCCACTCCTGTTATAGATAGTATTGTTTTCTACATTGTGTTGTAATCAGTCACAGATTTAAATTATTTTCCAAAGCTTCCTTATTACAGTGTATTTTTATAGTCTTGTAAACCTTTCTTAGTTTCTGCTTGCTTTTTTTTTTTTTTTTTTACATACAGCTTCAAATAAAGTTTAAATAGTTGAAATCAAATGCCATCAAATGAAATGCTGTTCTAAACCAAATTTCTCCGTACCCGCTTCTACTCTTTTTCAACAAGGGACATGACTTGAAGTAATTTAAATAATTTACATGGATGGCACTTAGCCAGAATGGTGTCTGTTAAAAAAAAAAACCACCACACTTAAGATCAACAGAGGAACTTCACTAATTTCAGAGAGTTTGAAGAGGAAACAATGACATCTGTTTGCTCTAGGAAAGCAGACATTTCTGAAAAGATTATTTATGATTTGCTATGGCACCATCCACTAGCAACAAAGACATTGGCCCTTGCTCTAAAGGGCCACGCATCTGATATAGATGAAGTACCTTTGCATTCAGAACAACTATTTTCTTCAAAAGAAAGAGGTACTCACAAGCAGACCAGGAGTGCTGATTTTCTAAGAGAAAAGTATGATGTCTTGATGAATACCATCTCAAAGCTGCAAGTTGTTTAGGGATAAGGGAGAATCTCCCCTATTTTTCAGAGCTGCAGCCCTGGCAATGGCTATAAATTTTTGCTCCACAGGCATTTTTACACTTCCTCAAAGCCTGAGAATTGTGGTTAAATGTTTTCAATTTGCCTTTCAACTAAGACAAGTAAAGATCATTCAGTTCCGGCTGCAGATTAGATTAGAAAAGCGGGAGAATTTTACCCAGTGATCTATACATCAGAAGCAAATCTTTGTGATCCTTGTAGACCTCATGCCTTCTAGATAGGAAACCAGTCTCTATAGAAAGCACTCAGTGAGATTGAAAATCAACCACATTTCTCAACAATTTGTACTTGTTCCAGTTTGAATTTTCCCAGTTTTTTCTTCCAGTTATCCAATCTGTTACGCTCTTTGTTAGGAACATCCAAGCACTCTAATCAAATATCATGGTTCTCTGCAAGAGCGCTGTGATCACATTTCCTCCTGCACGAAGTCAGCTGGCTATTTTTAGACTCAGGGTATACTGGAACACTGAACAGCAGGTATTTCCAGTCATTTTTTCCACCAGAAGTCTTTGATGCTCATGGAAAAATTCAAGTCCTGAATGTCCTAACTGGGACCCCAAACTACATCAGCTCGCTTCATCATCACAACGGAGGAAATGGGTCACGTTCAGCACATTTCCCGCTTGTACTTACTCTTTGAAAACTTCCTATTGCAGTGACTGCTTTAATGTCAGCTGGCCTTAGAGCATGAACTGAGGAAAAGAAAAAGATTTCAGGTTAAAAAAAAAAAAAAACCCACATCAAAAATTAGCAGTAATCTTGAGAGAAAGTTACATTCACTGGTATACTAAAACATAACAAAATTGGCTAAAATGTAAGAAGTCTATACTCATCATGATCATTTTGCAGGCTTTAAATTCATCAGAGTGAATAAGAAATTTTACTTGGGTATTCAGTAAATACCTTGGGTGTTTAGAGGAACTGAAATGTTCAGCCATCAAGCAGGAAAAATAAAACAAGCACTACTGTGAATGATTTAAGTAAGAGTGGCATCCCCAATTAGAAGCTGAAGAAAGTGAGGCAGAAAAGAAATAATGAAAGAACAAAAAGGCAAAAGAGTTTATAGAGCCTATCTCTACTTTAGTCATGTCTCACACATATGTATACCCTGAAACAGCTGATTTCTGCCACAGCCCATTCACAAATAATTTTGGGAGGGAAAGCCTCTACGAGGACAATATCAAACACAAACCTGAAGATGAGGGGGTCTCAGGGAATGTTGCCTGCTCACATGAAAACTGCAAGCTTCTTAGAGCCTTTGAAATAAACAAACAAATATGGTTAACTTATTTGATCTAACCATGAAATTTGGGGAAAAAGGGGTCCCATGGGCTCCATTCTCACACAGAACCAAGCTTTTGCTCATGCAAACAACTTTAAAGAACAATTACACCGTTGTTAGAAATACATGGGAACAGAGATCCAGACACCTGTGTTTTTGATCCACTGTTCCAAAACAACACTTTCTGCTCAGTTTTCTTACCAACTGCCACAGAACTGGGCCTGGGCAAGCAATGAAATGTGCTGAACACGCTGTTATATCCATTGCTGCAAACAGTGAGTGCTTAATCTGGAAGAGGTCTTAAGGACAGCTATTGCACACATCTTCATATGCCAAAGGTCACCTAACTTTTGGAAAAAGTTACAGCTTCAGTATGCAATAGGAAAAGCAGAATGAACCAATTCTGGCTCCTTAATAACTAGCAACACCTGACCAGGCGATCAGAGAAAGCAAGGATGCAAATTATACCGTTCACTCAGCAGGAGACACAGCTCAGTACCACTAGGAACATTATTCAGTGTCGTCCTACATCCTTACTGTAGGTACAGCCCAACATCCAATGCTTTAAAGAGATATGAAAGACAACCTTTCATCCCCAGGTTAGTGTGGCCATGTCTGGCTAGCTGACCATCATCACCACATAAAGGTGAAATCTGTATTGTGACAGGGGCCATCACAGTCCCCACACCCTCTCTACTGACCAGCTGGTGGACTTAACCAGTGCACACACTTTTCACCATTACAGAGCAAGGAAGAGTTTAGTCTTGTTGTTCGTAGAAGAGCACCAGAGCATCTAGGAAGAAGTGCTAACCGCAATCGACCAAGATCCAGGATGTACAACCTAATAACAAACATTGCTCAGAGAAAACCTTATTTCCTGACGAGGTACTGTAATCTTGCAGCTGCACTATCACATTGCCAGCTTGTTCACTTTGCATTTACTCTTTGTGGAAGCAGTTTAGGGCACCAAGCTGTATTTTTAAATTCTTCTGCCTGACTCAGAGGAAGCAACAGCTGAGAGGTAATGATAGGTATTGAAAATAGGAAAAAAAAGAAAGCTGTACTCATACTTTACCTCTAGTTTCCCATATTCTTTCAGGTCGTCTGCATTACCTTAAAAACATTAAAAGAATGAATTATAATTTTTTAACTTAGGAAAAAGTTTCAGAACACTTAATACTCCTAAAACCACAGAATCCTGAGAGGAGGCACCTTTCTCATCTGCCCTACTTTCCCAAGGTAAGGCTCATCCCAACAACCAAACAAATTTTGTTTGTTTTTGCTATACTAGAATAACCTTTTAGTTATTATAAGCAGATGAGATCTGTTGAAATTAATGGAATGCAATGAATTCATAGGCACAGGTGATGAAACGCTTGTGGATCTCCTCAACCAACTCTGTCTTGCACAGGCCTTCTGGAACTGTTTTTTTCTTCAGCACATTTCATATATTGCTGTAGTCTTATTCTGTCAAAATTTAGGGTAATTTGAACATGTGCAAGGTGAAACTCCTTAGAAAGGAGCAATTCACATTCATCTACATCTTCCACAGTCAGGGAGCATCACACCTTTGTGAGCTTGCCATAGCGATACAGAAACAGCTGTGATTTCTTCACTTAGTGGAGAGTGTTGGCAGACAAAATAGCCTGTAGTGCCAGAAGTTGGGCTTGTAGCTATTTCAGTAAACATTATTCTCTTCCCTTGAGATTACACTTGGATTTATACACATAAATTCTGGTTTATCCTAAAATTTCCACAAAGGTAGCCACAAAGCCTAGGTCAGCTGAACTTCAAAGCATGGTCACAGCTGTCCCTGCTTGCCACACTGAAGCCATCAGCATCCAGCAAGTCTCATGAAGGGTCTTGCTGTGCTTAGAATAATTGTCCTTTAACATCCAGAAGCTATTTCTGGAATATTTAACCCTGCTGAGTACTTCTGCTTTGTACACCTTTCTTTCCACATCAGTGACAGAGCAGATGCAGAGCCAGCTCAGCCCAGCAGGAGAGACATCCTTGGGTGTAGGGGAGCCAGCAGGGATCCCACTGCAAGGGGGTGACGTGCCTGGCACAAGCAGAGGGCTCTGGACAGCCTCTGTGGGCATGGGTAGCTGTGCATACAGAGGTCAGTGTGGTGACAGAAGTCATACTGCTCCCCATGACCACCTCAGCCTGTCTCTCCTGTGCCATGCTATGCGACCATATTCAGTAACTGTCAGCAACTTCCATATGGAGGCTATTTTTGCCACTTGGGTTTCAACCATGAGCTATTTGCAAATTTATATTATTTTTACTGTGGTCGGTAGAAGGTTGAGAGAGTTGCTGCCTGAGTGTTATGTGTGACATTTTATTTAAAACTTCTGCCTGTTCAATTCATGTTTTTGACGATGCTTTACTCAGGACTATAACCAGAACTCAGCTCTGTTTGAGATACTGGAGGCACGAGCAATGAGAGACTCACCTGCATCACACAAATCTATTGCAGAAACTCAGTATCTTTGAGAATTTTAACAGTAATTTCAGCTGTATTTCAAAATAAATCCACAGGTTACATTGAGAAAGAAAGAGGATCCAATCATAGCTTCCAGGATTCAGGGAGTCGGGGGAACAGTTCTACTAAGCGAGACTGAAAGTCCATCTAATCTTGGATTCTGCCTCTGACAACATCCAAATGTATATACTTAGGCAGAGAATAAGGAAAACGGATATACTTCCATATAACAACAGGTATATTCTATAACTATCCTCCTAACTATCTGTGCTATTGTGCTCCCTGAGAAAGGAATTACTTCATGTTGAAGAATTCCCTGCGACCTTTCTTCCCTGGATCTGCCAATTTGTTTTTCTAACACTTTCACACTTTTGGCAAAGGTGCTTTATAATTTAATTATTGAAAAAAAGTACTTCTCATTTGTTACTAACATGACCTGTATTCTTTTTGTTCTTGTAAAGAGTAGTAATTTCCCTATTTCTGCAAAACTTACCATTTTACATGTGCCTGTATGTCTTTATCATACACCTGTCCATTCTTCCAGGCTGAAGAGTCAATCTCTTTGTAGAAGTTGTTTCATAAGTCTGACCACTCTTCCCCTTTATCCTCCTCCTAGGCTTTTCCACATCTTTTTTGAGATGAAAAGTCTAGACAACTGTCAAGATGCAGGTGAACCATGGCCCTGTACACAGCAGCAGCAACATGCGTTTTATGCTGTTCTCTCCCTGACTCATGAAATTATTCGTCTCTCTGACCATGTCTAGCACTGATTTTTTCAGACAGCTATGTTCTGGGCTCAAGCATCATCTATCTTTTTGGCCTACTCAGAAGACTAGTTCAGAGGGTACCTTGGGAAACAGCCCTCGGAAACAAAGGGGTCCAGGAGGGATGGACATGCTTCAAGAAGCACAGGAGCAGGCTGTCCCAGTCTGCTGAAAGGTAAGCCAACGGGAAAGACAGCTGAACAGGGAGATTTTGAAGGAAATTAGGGGGAAAAAGAGATCTTACTAACTATAGAAAAAAGGGCTGGCTACTCATGAAGAGTTTAGGAATATAGTTAGGTCACGTAGAAAGAAAATTAGAGAGACAAAGGCACGCTTTGAACTCAGTCTAGCCACTTGTGTTAGGGATAACAAGAAGTGCCTCTACAAATGCATCAATAGCAAAAGGAAGGGCAAAGAAAACCTCCATTCTTTTTTGGACATAGTGGGGAACATAGTCACCAAAGATGAGGAAAAGGCTGAGGTATTTAACACCTTCTTTGCCTCAGTTTTCAACAGTAACACAGGTTGTCCTCAGGACAACTGGCCTTTGGAACTGGTAGACAAAGACAGGAAGCCAAATAGGCCCCCCGTAATCCAGGAGAAGAAACACTTAGCAACCTGCTGAGCCATTTGGATCCTCACAAGTCTACGGGACCAGATGGGATCCATCCTAGGGTGATGAGGGAGCTGGGCACTGTCTTAAGCTCTGCCAGGGGAAGTTTAGGTTGGATATTGGGAAGAAATTTTTTACAGAGAGAGTCATCAGACATTGGAATGGGCTGCCCAGGGAGGTGGTGGATTCGCCGCCCCTGGAGATTTTTAAGATGAGACTGGATGTGGCACTGAGTGCCACTTAGTGCCATCTAGTAACCACGGCGGTGTTGGATCAAGGGTTGGATTTGATGATCTCAGAGGTCTTTTCCAACCTGGTTGATTCTATGATTCTATTTAGAATTCATCATTGAGTACACATAGATAAAAGTAACATATAAGGGGAAAACTTAGTGTAAGTTCTCATTCTGAGCATCCTGAGTAGTTTTGCATCAGCAAGCTAGAATGCCCCCTTATCCAGATCACTTCTGAATATGTGAGGAGCCCACATTCCAACCCAGATCAACATAAGTATCACAGTTACTACAATGGACATGTTCATATTTCTACTTAGCTCACTCCCTTGTGTGGATACCATCTAACCCTGACAGTTCTTTTACTATTTGCCATTAGTTTGTTCAAGGATTTAACTGCTACTCCTCTTGCCCCCTGTGCTGAAAGGTTCGGAGTGAAAGATCTTTTTTAAGCTGTTATGCAGAGGACACCAAAGAAAAAAGAAATTGTCAGCTTTCAGCCATCTTTTAGATGACAGTCAACCCTACAGACTCCATGTTTCAGATTAATTTGAAAAAGGATTTATTGGTTTTCACTCCTTCAACAATGATTAATTTTCCCCCCTCAGAATAATTTTTGGCCTGGCTAATTAAATTCTAACCTATTCAGTTTTCTTTGTTTGTTTTGGATTTCTGCTTTCCATTGAATGACTTTTAAACTCCTGCAGCTCCCAATATTATAGTTACTCCCTTACTCTACCGCTGAATATTTCTAGCTTGCATTTTCAATTGTCTCAAAATAAAAAAATTGTTTTTCTGACAATTTCCCCAAAGTTTGGGAGAAATATTCTAATTCCTTCCTCCCTTGCTCTTATAATTAATCTGTTGCAACAAATAATTCTTACAGGTTGCTGTCAATCCCCATTTTTTCCTGAATCAAATTGTCAGAGGAACTTCAGCCATCATGCATCTTTTTCCATAAATTACTTAAGGAACCAAAGCATCCTAACAGTTAGTCAGAAGATATTTATCATCACAGCCTACTGCTAAGGCAAAGCACTCTTACTATTTATCGTTATTTTCTTACAGGCAGAGAGCTGAAGCATGGACTTTGGAGATCCACTATAAGGAAAAAAGTCTCCCCCTACCCTGAAACTTGCAGAAATCTGAACAACAGTGCTTTGAACGACAGGATGCTGCCTAAGCATTCAGATAATCTTCTACCACTAAAGAGAAGATGATCATCATTATGAATTCAGAGAAAGCCTCTGTCACTTGCTTAGATTTCTGCATCATTTTGGCACAGATCTCATTGTCTGATGATGTTTTTCTCCCCAGAAAGTTTTAGTGCCTGCCTAAGACACAGTCCATCCCCAGAACAGCGTAAACCAATGCGTGCATCTTGGTCAAAAAATGATCAAACGTACACAAAGTTACATGCAAGATCACAGTTTTACTCACAGATTTTCTTCATCATGCTTCTAAAACTCCTGCTATACACCCACCTTGCAACAATTAAAAATAGAGGTTCCCAAATACTGCGCAACTCAAATTTTCAAAGAGCTTTTCAAAACTTACCTTCTGAGGAGAGCAACCAAAGGAACAATACACTTAACAATAGCTTCATGGTAAGCACCTGTATGAACTGATAATCCCAGAGCCTTGTCTGCTAGATCTTAAGGCTGTGAAGAAAGAAATAGTCTTCTTTTTTCTCCTTTATATCTTAGAAATTGATAACTCAGCAGCCATAAAAACTATTAGCCTCTACCTTTGGAAAGCAAAGCGACAATGATATTTCATTGCCCAGCCAAGGGTCAAAGAAGTGGCACGACTTCTCTCACTTGTTCAGAGGCAGCTGGCCATTTTGCAGGGCAACTCTCAGCAAATCTAAGGACCAAGATCACATGAGTCAGCTTTCAGCAGGGTCAAGGCTCTTCCAGGCAATACATAACACATTAATTTGGCATTAGGCTGCCTCTATCAGGCAGGGAAGGAGCCTCTGCTCCTGAGGCGAAAAGGGCAATTGAACCCTATGTAGAAGTCCACACCCACCCAAAGAGGAAGGTTGTGCTCTTTGTTTCGTTTCCTTCCCTACCTCTGCTCCTTCCTTGCCTTCTGCTGGACTCATGCTATGCCTGTCTCTCTTCTGCTAACACCAGAGCTGCCAAGCCACCAAAACTCCAAAAGCCTAAATGTGGCTGCCAGAGGGGCACCCCTACAGCTTCAGCCCACGGGATGTAGGCAGTTCCCCTCCTGGTGGATTTTCCTTCACTGGGTTATGCCTCACTGGTATTAGCCACGATGGAGCACTGGCTGACAAGCAGGATCAGTTAGTCTGCCCTCATTCCGCACAGGTCTACAAACCCCTTGCTACCAGGCTATCACAGTAGCCCAGTCACTATTGCAGAAACGCCGGCTAGACTGTGATACAACGCTCAGTGAGACTCCACTGTGCCTCAATTACAGTGTCAGGATCAAACCTCCGAAGAGCAGCCTGCTGTCCTCACACAAAACAGAAGGCTGACCGACCTTTGGTCTCTTCTGAGCCCATTGACACCTAGATAGAGCTCCTGCATGAATAATGGCAGTCTGCTTAAGTAAACAGCTTTAAATGCTTAAATAAGCCACTAACACACCCAGCTCAATCGGTCTAACTCATCCTTCAAAGGGGATTTTGTTTATTTTGGCTTTCTGTTGTTTCACGACAGAAATTTTACATTCTTTAAAGGTATATATTTGAGGTAAATCTTATGCTTGCTTCACTTATCAAAAACCAGGAATGTTACATTAATTCTGAACATAAATAATTATGGTGGAGAGCAACATGCAAGGAGGAATCTTCATAGGGGAAAGCATTCCTCCACTCTCTGAGGCTTTAACCTCAACACAGCAAAAACATACCATAGGCCTCCCCTATGCAGCACAAGGGGCTACTCACCTCAAACACATCAGCACATTCATATCCGAGAGGGATGAGCTCATTCTGCTTGGAGGTCTCACAGCCTGAAACAGTCTGACACCCAGACTCTTTTGACGGTAAGGTAATAAAAATTTAAAAGCTTACTCACTATCAGGGCACAGCACCACACCAGCCAGCAGCTCCCGTGCCTGGGCTAAGCTGCAGTGGAGCTCCCAGGCACATGGGAGATGAGAGATGTCACAGGTGAGGCTGGTCAGGGCCATTATCACCTCTCAGTTAAGGTGGCACTGCACAGTCTCAGCATGGATGGGAGTTACCTTTGGTGGGTTTTGTCATTCCAAGAGCTGGAAGTGTTTAAAATCTGAGAAAGTCTACTCCTCATTGTACACAAAGAAAAACAAGGAAAAGAAGGTAACACTAATTCATACATTTGCCAGAAAACACAGCTCCAAAGTAAGAGTTTAGCCTTTAAACATTGCTACATGCTCCAGAAGCAAAACAGCGTTAAGTTTGAGGCTTGTAAATCTCCTGTAAACACTCCTTCCCACCACCCAAGCGTCATCGTAGCTCCTGGAGTGAATAGCAAATAGTAAGTGGTAAAAAGATCAAAGAAGTTTACAAACGGAATTTTCTATTAGATATTGAAGTATCAGAGAAAAATTAAAGCCTTTGCATCACTGCAAGAGCAAAGCTAGATGAAGGTAAGAAGGCATGAAGATTTCCTGGCCACAAGCCAACCCCCAGCTGATGGTATTTAGGAATAACTTAGGGGAACTGCAGCCATGTAGCTGATTACCTAATGATCAACACAGAACACCTTTGGTCTTCCCTAAAGTGCCTGCTGCTGCTCAGGTGGGACAAGGAGCTAGCTGGATCTCATAATAAACCCTGCCTGAATTATGTGAGTCTTCGAATTGTCACCTGCCCGGGGTGAAGAGGACTCATAACACAACTGGCTCAGAAATGCTTTGCGTGGAGTTGGAGGTGAGGAGCAGAAGTTTTCTGCCTTGGCATGTTCTCGGGCAAAGGACCTGTTACACAGGTTTACACCCAACAGTGCAAAACACAACAAAAACAAAAGTAAAGTCCCAGTCAGAGTTTTAAAGTAAACAACCCCCAAACAGATACTCAAACATGTGCTAAAACATATTAGCCGAACTCCTTGGGCCCTTGCTAAATTTTTAGGTGGCTTATAATATACCTAAGTCTTCACCTTTCATCCCTGGTATGGGAGCTGTAGCTTGGAAAGCAACGGAATTTTTCTGTCTTGTCCTTAAGGTTTTCCTTATCTGCTCAGTTAAACAGAGCTGTTTCATGCACCCCTTTTACTTATACAGAATATTGAAAACCAGAAACTCTTTCAACCACTCTAGGTCCTCACCTGTAGGACCAGCATTTTAAAATACAAATAATGAAGGTATGGCTACATATTAAAAGAAAAAAACACAAACAAGCAGACAAAAAAAATCTCATAGCACTCAACCTCTACCAATTAAACCCAAGATGTTTGTCACCATAAGCACAACCTTTTATTGAATAAGTACGAAAGTAGCTCACTCAGCTGCTAACAAGCAGAGGCCATATATATCAGAGGATAATGCAATTGCACCAACAAATCTATCACATTACCCTGGCATAGCAGAGGAGTTCTTGTGGAAACACAAAATAAATTGGTTTTCTATTTCCTTTGAAGATACCACCTGTCTGTGACCTGTCTCTGCTAATCTTATTGCCTAGACAAGGTCTTAGGTCTTGAATTCTGTATTTGGGAAGGATATTCCTGAATTGTTCCATCTATGAGATGCCCCTCCATAACGGGTAGAACATGATAGTGCTGTGAAAATGGTAGAAGTAAATCATACACAACAGTGAGATGTTTCATACGTCCTCGTGATGTTGTGCCATCGCCTCCTGTTGTTGTGATTCACGCTGCTGGTAAATTTAGTGCAGGCTCTGGATCCAAACAGCAAAGCTTCCTCCACGGGAAAGTTCAGGCCTGCAGTGGAGGGTGAGGAGATGAAGTGAGGCCAAGGGCAGCCAGGGACATGAATCACCAGGCAGCAATTCTGCGGCAGCAAGCAGAGCTGCACAGCTTGAAGGAGGCTGCTACCACCTGCTGGAGAGACTGCAAATCCTCCAAGGTGAAGAAGAACCCAGACTTTATTATGGAACTGGAAAGCACTGCTGTGTGTATGGTCAGGTTACTGAAAATGGGGAAACGGCCTTGCAATACTTGGTGCCCTCCTGAAAAAAACCCCAAGCTTCTGGAGTTGCAGGTGAAGAGAATCTAAATTGTTTCTAAAATGGCTTTTAAAAAGGCCTGTAGAAACAAATGGAAACACAAAGTCTCAAAAACACATTTTTCTGAGCTCAACAGGCAACTAGAGCCTTCCCCTGGATGTTTGGGATGGGCAAAGCTGCTACAGAGACCTGAGCTGTAGCAATAAGTAAGTAAATAAACAAGGTCACTGCTGCACTTATACCTGTGTCTTGGATGAGCTATTAAGCAGCAGCTCTTGCAAACACCTATGTGCAAACACCCCAATCCAGTGTTAATAAGTGAATAAAACTCAAAAGTTCTTCCTTAGGCCTGCAGGAGGGCACAACCTCCCACACAGATTGTTTAATTGCTTGGCAAGGGCACAAGTTCTGTAGCCACTGACCTGAGACAAACTATAGCACAAAGTCCACAGACAGTGCTCGGCGCTGCTGGGAGGCTGGTGGTGCCCAGGCTGCCTTTACAGCTTGCATACCTGCCACAGATCCCTCATTCCCCATCACCTGTCACAAAAACATGGTGTACTCTTTGCAGCAAAAGCTGAAACTGCTCCTCACTGCCTATTCTAGTAGTTTCTAGGCCTCTGATAGAGGCAAGCTGCAGATCATGCCATGGGCTGAAATCCTCCCTACTCTGTGGGGACAGGAGCTCTGAAGCCTGATAATGTCTGCAAGGCAGCTGAGGGCTCTGAACACCCGGAGAACAGAAGAAGCCATGATTTAAAGATCCTCTGCTAAAGACTTTTTTACCAACTTTTCTGTAGCGAGGATTAGTTTGAGTCTGTAAGCAGCAAGAAGCTGGGGACCAGATACTTCCTGCAGCCTCATCTCAAGCTGGCCCCTCGGTTATCAGATCAGGAGATAAAACTCATTTCTAGGGAGCCCTGTTTACAGCCACAGACTTGAGAGAGTTCACCACCACTACCACAGCCTTGAGAGAGCAGGGCTGGCAGGAAGGCAGATAGCAAAGGGAAGCAGTCTGCCTGCTTCTGATAGACAGTGATGGCGTTTGACTGTAGGCACCAGAAAATACGTGCTCCCTTTCCGTGAGTCTCTGGGTGAGTTCACTGATGTTCACAACCGAAATACCTAATTCTTGAAGATCTGCATGGAAATCAGGCACCTAAATAAATGCCTCTGTGAATTAAAGCCCAAGTCTCAAAGCACTGTCATTCTCTGTAAAGTGAAAACACGCTTTTTCTCATTCTTTTCCATTAAGCTATAAAATTCCAAAAGCAGTGCCAAAGCAGCGCCAGCTTTTTGCTGTTTGTGTTCACACCACAAAGGGGCTCTGTTTTCGGCCAGTGCTGTAATTGCAGCAGCCGTGTGGGGAGCTCCTGACGCTCCTGTGCTCTCTGAAGCTCTTCCCACATGAAGGTGCAATACACAGACTCTGTGGGGTCCGCCTGTCTAGGTGCCATGGTGTCCCAGACTTGCTAGTCCATCTATGCACACTCCAAAAATCCTCTGTTTACCTGACTCCCCCGCAGAAGTTTGTTTCTCAGCCTGCCTCTACATGTCGGAAAACAAATCCCTTTGACCTCAATGAGCCAGCCCCAGCTGTGCCGTATTCCTTTTGCATCATTAATACTTGTGCTGCTCTTGAAAAAGAGAAGACTGTCAAGTGGTAGCATCGTGGTTGAGAAGGAGTAAGGCTGCTTTACCTCTTAAGGGATGAGGCTGTTGGACTCTTCTGGCTGCTTTTTCACCTAACTTTTATAGACCTTTATGCTTCAATGCCCTTGAGGTTGCCCAGGTTTTGTCCATTGCCAGCAGAAGCACCTGGAGCCAGAAACGTATGGCTCGGCATGCTCCCTTCACATACTTTACACACCACAAACTGTGCCAAACACGTCCTCCCACCATAGTGTTCGCCATCTATGCAATGCTCTGAGCTGCTCTCACCTGTTCTGTGGCTAAAAGAGTCAAACACGGGCTGTCCAGGTGCTCTGTCTCTTCTTGCTCATAAGTTCTGAGTGGAATCGCATTGAGGCAAGCCTGAGGGTATCAGATTCAGTGCTTAGAGGAATGGGTTAAAAGGTCCTTTGGACACAAACACACTTATTTTACTAGGGGACCAAGCAAGGGCAAGCAGATAAAGTCTTTACTACTTGTGAATAGGTGCTTACAGAAGCCAATTTCCTATTGTGAGGCAAAGAAATCACAGGGGAATGACAAGCAAATATCATCAAGTCTCTCTTAAACCTCAAGTCACACATAGCTCAGCGCTCCAGGAAGGGAAGCAGGTAAACAGGCACAAAATAAATAGGAGTGGTGAGCATACAGAAACTACAGAAGCCAGACTGGAATAGAAATATTTATAGTGCAGGGTGGAAAGGAATATCAGTGCTCTGCCTGGAGCACATGGCCAGTTGGCCTGAGTGGCACATTGCGTGTGGAGGATCACGCCTGCTTTTGCCAGCTGTAACTCTCACGAGTTGCCACCAGAGGACACCAAATTCCTACATTTTTACTCCTGAACACGACGAGTATCCTGAACCTTTGGCTGAGTGTGGGGAAAAACTGTTATGGCAATGGAGCTATACTACCAGTCCTTAGGAGGGGAGGTTCTTGACGTGACCTGTGGTTGTCCAGGTGTACCATCACACAACACTAGCTCTGTCTCCTCCTTTACAGTCAGAGGCCAATTTCAAGCTTGCATATTTTCAGTGACTGCATGCTTTGAAGACCAGTAATAATACAGAAAATAACAGTGATTCAAAGCGATGGTAGATGGTCGGAGACCAAAAGCCACTGCCAGTTGAACAGATGTTCTTATTCCCATTGAAAGAGCCTTCCAAAACTCACAGCTCTGCCAGGCTTCACCCTGACATTTCAGCTGAATATTGCAAGAATCCCATCAAGCGCTAGAGGCCTTTGTTTTTAAGATGGAAAGGCTGGGCTCCAGAACCAGCTATGGGTGCAGGCATGGGCCTGTGCATAGGATTTTCTGAACAATTAATCTGCATGTTATTATTTCAAGTCATCTCAATAAATTGCAAAAGCTGCTCAGAATCAACTGGACAAAATTCAACAAAAACACAGCAATGTAGTATGATTGAGAAGAAGAAATTAAGTGCAAAAATGGACAACTTTGAATAACTGGTTAACCAGCAGTACTACACAAAAGGATCTGGAGGAATTAGAATGGATCATATAATGAGTCAACAGTATGCTGCAGTTGCAACAAAAACAAACGTTTCTTTTGACATTTTTGTTAATGGAGTGTCATAAGTATGTCACAGAAGGTCATTAATATGCTTTATTCCAAAAGAGTGCTCACTGATGCTAAACGCTGTGCCAAATTCGGGGCACAGAAGGAGGGAGTTTAGAGCAGACCAGCTAGCTCAACAGGAAGCTTAAGAACCCCTGGGGAAAGCTGGATAGGCTGGGTGAGCTTTTTCCAGGAGGGAAAGAGGAGAGTGAGGATGGCCGCTCTGAATGCAGGAGGTTGTTCTAGCCAGCAGCAATTACCATGCATCTCTTTTCCCTGGAAGCTCAGAAGAAAGACAGAGTGGTCCCAGTGTAGAACAAAGGTAGATACCAGACCTGGGACTAGTTTGGGTTTCATCTCAACAGGCAGCTCTGTTTTCTTATGTAAGAGGAAAGGTATGCAGGTGGGGGATGGGAGGAGTCATGAGTTTTGATGTGACTGCCTGTGACAACCTGGAAACTTGCTTTCAGGTGAGGAATGGTCCTCTTAACACAACAAAGCGACACACCCAAGAGTGCATACACAGACCACACCTACTGGAGCCAGCTTCCACAGGTTTGTTTGTACAGCAAGCAAAGGAGAAAATAAAGATTGGAGATGGAGCTTCCCTTTTGCCCACTCCTCCCAGGTCAACCTGACCTTAGGAATAGCATAATACGGCTGTTCACGTGTTACTGCTTTCTGTGGCTCCTGGGGACCTCTGTGGTCCTGCTAATCTCACAGCAGCTGTTAGACTCCCACGTCTTAGACCTGTTTCCACCAAGTACCCGAACAAATTTGGTCATGTCCCCATTCAGCAAAGGCCTTAAGCTTATGCTTACATTGAGCACAAGCTTCAAACTGAGTGTATTCCGCGACTTCGGCAAACAAGGCCTTTACCTAAGAAAACATAGATGAAACAACTTTTCATTTAGCTAAGCTCAAACACTTTCCTCAGACTCCTTGAGTCTACCACCTCTCTGACACTGAAATAGATGCCTTGCATAAGAAGACTCTCTTGCTTCCTCTGTGCTGTAACTCATCAACTCTTTCCTGCTCCGGGGCACGTACCTCTAGGGACAGATGAAATCTATTCCTGTTTGTTACTATGCAGAGCTAGATCTCAACAGCAGTGATAAAGGTCCTTGCACATCCTAGCTTGCTTTCTGATACTTCCCTTTTCTCTGGAATTCATGCTCCTCACCCGCCCTCGTTCCCTTCCCCCTTCCCTGTTTGCTCATACTTCTGGAAAGATGACTGAAGGCTAACCAGTGAGTAAGACACTGCTGCACGTCATCGCCTGTCTGCTGCAAGAAGGGGTGAACAAGTTCGTTTGTCCACAGGTTAAAGTGAGGTTGCCATCCAAACAAGGAGCATGTAATTGGGAGACCAAGCAGTGGGAAACCTGCCCTCTCTTCTCTCTCTCGTCTGGAGCATTTAATTTCTCTTGTTTTCTTCATTGCATACAGCACTTTATGCCTGCACAGCATCTTTCAAGCAAGGATCTCAAAGGGATTCACAGACCTTAATTAAACCTCATAAATCCCTAATTGATAGATGAAAATTCTGAGTCACAAAAAGGTGAAGTGATGTGCTCATGGTGCAACAGTGAGTCAGTTGCAGAGCTTGGAGCAGGGTTATGGCGATCCCAATCCGGTACTCAGCATCTCCTTCACTTGACAGACTTTTCAGAAGACATGCATCTGCTTGGAGAGCAAGTTCAGCAGCTGCCTGATGCAGCTCCCAGTGGCCATTCAGCCTCCAGTGGGAAACAACCATCAATGGTGTTTGGTACTCTGATACCCAGATCAGCTAAGGGGGTAGTCTGAGTTGCAGGAGTACTGTATTACCTGGGAAGAGCTCAAACCACCCCAATCCCCACTGACTGTGACCTCAAAACTGCCCTGGGGCCCGTGGCTCAGTTAATGTTTTTTTCCAAATCCCTAAGTGGCAACCAGAGGACAAGACCAGTCCCCCCACCCTTCCAGAAGGGAGGCCTGGCAGAGGGGGGCCTTCATGCCCTGATAAATGCCTGTAGGAACAATGTTTTTATCCCTACCATGGCCCCACAGAGGCACAGTGTGGTGAACCCAGAAACCCAGGCAGGCAACCAAGCCAGCTGCTCATTTTTGGGTGGCCTCAGTCAAGTGCTTCTCTTCCTCTATTTCCCTCTCCAGACTTTGGGCAAGTCCCGTTTTAGTTCTTTTTCCCTCCCAAGCCTTTGTTTTCATATCCACAGCATGTAGGCTCAGCAGGGCCGGGACCTTCCCGGCTGGGCGTTTGCACAGAGCGGCTCCGTTGGAGTCTGGCACAGCCCTGCCTGCCCATCCCGCCTCGATGCTGGGGAGCCAGTCCCTCTTGGTGGACATCGTCATAGTCTGCTTTCCAATTATAGCATTGCAGGGCTGCGACTGTGTTTAATTGTTGGCGTTTTATAAACACTAAACGGCCTTGGCTGACGCCCGAGTTAATGATCCCCTGCAGAAGCGACTTTGGCCAGCCGGCTCCCAGCTGGGCCCTTGCCACGCCCACCAAAAAGGGTCAATTAAAAAAAGATGGGAGAGGATAAAAAATGCAGAAACACGACTTAAAAGATGATGCTGCACCTGAGGAAATGACACACACCCCCTCCTCTCTGCCAGTGAGCTGCGATGCCCCTGCTGATTTGGGCTTTCCTGAAGGCACCAAACAGCGACGCTTCAGCTCCTCAAGCCCACCTGCCTTCTGTAGGTAGTGCCTGCTGCCCACACCTGAGTACCCTTTCTCAACCATCCCAGTGACCTGCTGCACCAGGGTGCAACAACAGCAGAAGACCTGTAGCAGGATGAGCAGATCAATTCACCTACCATGTCAAACCTACATTTCTTTCCTCCAGGTTTTCCCCTTTCTTAACATCAACAAAGGAAAAAACTCAACACAACTCACCTCAAAAATGCAAACAGAATGAAAACCCCCACAAGAGTAAATAGCCAAGGCTTTTATGCTAATGCAAGACTCTCTGACAGCATCAAAACAAAGGGAAAATCTCTGGGTCAAATTTGCAACTGATGTAAATAAGCCTATTGAGTTCCAGTGGAGAGCACTGACTGCCATACAATATGTATACAGGTTGACCTCATCCCCCTCTGCTACCACATCCCAACCCAGTGGCATGACAGACACTGGAAAGGGAGCAGTATAATTTGTGCATATGCACCACTAAAGCTCAGCATTTCTATTTAAAAAAAAAAAAAAAAAAAGGCAAAAAAAAAATAGAAACAACAAAAACCCAAATGGGGCGAGCACACAGCTGCAAGGCGGGCTGGGTAATTGTGCAATGCTGGGAACTCTTAGGTAGTTAATAATTATACTCAACCTTCGGTCTAGTTCCTAACAACACCCCTAGGCGTGTCGCTCTTACAGAATAAGGGCACACGCCCTGCTGTGTCTCCTTGCTTAACAGGAACACAAAGTACAGTAGTAGGAGGTGTTTCCTTGAACTCTGAACAATTGGACATTTAAGGATTAATTACTGTTAAGGAGCTTTGGACTGGCAAACACACTAACTCAGCTCTTGGCTGCGTCTCCCAGCCAAGTTCTCTCAGTCATCCTAATTAGACATTCTGATACCATCTTTAATTATATGATCTCACATGCTATTTTTTTTTCTTCTTCTCTTTTTTTTTTTCTTCTTACACTGAACCCCTGTCTCCTGCAGCACACTGAGCGGGCAGAGCACAGAGGGGTGAACTGGTGGCGAGGAAGGCGCTTGGCTGGGAGTCGTTCCCCTCCAACTCACTCGGTGCAGCAGCAAGACCATGCACTGTTGGGACCCGAGGCAACTGGGACCTGAGCTCCCCACACTGCTCAGAACACCCCAGGTCTTTCACAAGAGGGAGGAAAGCACTGAGCCTGCCACATCTCCCTCTCTGCTGTGGGCAAGACAGGACGTATACTGTATTTGTCAGTATTGACTGCAGCCCGGCTGGAATAATCCTGTGCCGCACGATATCCCACGCCAGCCGCAGCCAGTGCGTGTGCGCGCACATGTATATACACACACGCTCTCCTGTACACACCTTGATCTTGTTGAAACAACAGGAGGAGCATAGTGCACGTTGTATTAATGCTTTTCACCTTTGTAAACATTGCACTGCTGGGGCGATGCTCCTGCGCCCCAACGTGCAGCACCCAGTGGTGCTGTGGGCCTGCCGCCCTCCCATCTCCCTTGACCCAGGGCCTGGCAAAAGCTGCTGAAGCTGCTTCACATTCAAGTTGGTCCTGTTGGACTGCTACATCTGTCCTAGGAAGGGATCTGGCAACCTCCGAGAGTCAGTAACCGACATCACCTTTTTTCCTGTGTGCTGTCATTTGCTGCCCACCCTCCTGCAGCCCCCCCTTCCCCCAGATGCGAGGAGGGAAGTTTTGGGCAGCGTGCTTTGAACTGAAATGCTGCTCTGCTGAGCTGGAAACTCAGTATACCCTGGGGTCAACTGAGGTTCACTGAGCTGGGGAACTCCTTAAATGGTATAGTCTGAAAAGCCGTTGCCCTTCATCTTTGCAAGCAGCATAAGGATGGATGGGCGAGTTTTCACTGGGACCCTTTTCTAAATGCTGGACTCCCAGACTAATGTGAACGTGGGGGCAAAGAGGCAGCTGCAGCATCCCTGCTTTCCCCAGTGCCAGCTTGTTCCCTGGAAATGGCTCCAGGATCCACCCCTGCCTCTACCTTCCAGAAGAACTGGTTGGCCTCAGCCAGGAGGGTGTCTGGCTCCTGTTCTCACCCCATGATCCTGGGGCTGGTGAACCTGCCATGCAATCCAGCAGGGTCTCTGCCCTACCTGTACTCCTGTAGGGTCTAGGCTAGACTGTGGGCCTAAGCACCACCAAGTGCTTCACCACCGCTTCCAAAATCAGGTGAGGAAAGGAGGACCTGACTGTCCCAGAGGCAGGCAGCAGTACCCCACACAGGGAGGAGCCCTCTCCTCCCAGCTCCTTGGCGTTCCTTGCTGATTCAGAGTCAACATAATGGGGCCGAGATGGCGCCATTGATCCTGCTGGGCAGGCGGAGCCGCTCTATGGTACGGTAGGGATTAGTAATGACTTTCTTCCCCATGGCACCGGGTCACGGGATTCAGTCCTTTGTACAGCCCCATAGTGGAAACCATCTGCCTCCCTCCCTGCCACCAGAAACCTGCCTGTGTAGCAGCTGCTGGTCCTGGGGAAGACAGGAATGGTAGCAGCTGCACAGGAAAATGAAGAGTTGGGGCCATGGGAGAAAAGAAAAAATTGGGACCAGTCACCAGGGGTGGAGGATAGACCTACCCTACCAAGGCAGCCAACCACACTTACAGGAGCAATTCCCCAGGAGGATCCTCTAGGACAGGCAGGTCCATGCAGTCAGAGACCTCCTATAGTCAGATGTGTCTTGGAGGACTTCAAGTTGCCAAGACCTTCACTGTACTGTACTTCCTGCTCTGTGTCGCCACAGGACAACTTTGCTCCTTGCAACTGCCTGGGAACAGCCTGGCCACAGGTGACTGCAGCTTCTGCAAACCCCCCACCTCCACCAGGACAAAAAGAGCAGGGGGGAGGAAGATCAACCCAGGAGGAACACCCATCCCAGCTGTAGGTGCTGACAGAAGAGGACACCCAAGGTCAAGGGAAGCACCTGAAGCTGATGTTTTGAAGGCATCACTCTCCTTTCCTATTCCCTCCCTTTTACCACAGGCAGTGTCACAGGCAGTTCTTCATTTCCCCAGCTGCCAGAAGTGAGGAATGTAATTAGATACCAGTATGGCCTCAGAACACTGCTCAGAGTAAGAGATTTAATCACAGTCCTTGTGGCTCCCAAACACAATATTCAGTTGGAGGCTACAAAAGGCAGCCAACATCTCCCATCACTCCCGTGACCTGCAGCAGCCAGGGAGGAGCAGAGAGTTGCAGCCTTCTAAGTCGTCATTGGCCTGGAACAAAGGCTACAGCTACTGACTGCTGCTGAACACGGCTATGGTGCTGTTCACTGCTGGTGTTGATGTCCTGCCGCAGGCCCCGGCTTTGAGGTGTCAGAGCAGGGCTGTGCCTGGCTAGACCACAGGGTGATCTTAGATGTGGAGGGGTCATGAGCTCACCTTTCCCCTGGGATTAACGGAGATATTCATGGGCCTCTGGCATGTAAGTTTTCTTTTAAGCTCAGGGACTGGTGTCTGCTGCTGTGTCCTCATTAACATGAGATAAACAGTTTCAAAACTAAATGAAGTACATTTCAGAGTGAAGTACATTTCAGAGTGGTACTTTGACGTAAGCAACTGAAACAGGATTTAGCAAATTAGAGCATCCAGTGCTTGAATAACTTGATCTACCCAAAGGAAAAGAACTGACCTATTTCTTCTGCTTGCCCAAACCCAGCATCTCCTGCTGTGGCTGCTCACATCACGAATCACCAGCAGGAGTGTATGTCATCATGGGGAGCCACTGATGAATTTGCCTGAGTCTGGGAGCCCAATCAGGGTTACAGAAAGGCAGTGGGGAACCAGGCGGAGGTCTTTGCTCAGTTGATGGATTGTGCCTGATGCACGAGCTCACCTGGGATCATCAGCTGTAGATCCTTACTTACCTTTCCAAGGAACTTGAAAAACAACTTCTGTCTGAGAGAGGAAAAATGGTAGGAAAGCCTGCAAAAGACAAGTAGGCAACAGTTCCTGGCACTGCCTGTGAACTTGCAGAGTCATTTGGGGGATGCAGGATCTAGATTACAGCCATGTAAGGCCTGTCTCACTCTCTTCCCTCACGCTAGTCTGTGAAATGGAACGTAAGAAGGGAAATCTGAGACTCATACTGCAGCAGGATGAACAGTTTACATTCTTGTCTGCCATGGCATCCTCCTCCCAGCTTAATCCTTATCTGTTTGACCTTGCATAGCCAGCATCAGAAAGGCTGATATTTAGTACAAAGGAATTCTAGAGTTCAAATGAGATAGCAAAGCAAGGGGGAAAGAAACATGCTCGCAATATGCTCCTTCAGGACTATGTGTAATCAAAAGCAGAAACGCAGAACGGCTGAGGGTTGGAAGGTACCATGGGAGAGTGTCTAGTCCCCCCCTCTGCTCAAGCAGGGTCAGTTAGAGCAGATTGCTGAAAGAATTGTCCGGTCATGTATTGAATGTCTTCAAGAATGGGCACTTCTCAAACTTCCCTGGTCAACCTATGTCAGTGTTTAAACACCCTCACAGTGAAAGTTATTTTCATGTCCCCTATTGTAAATTGTGACCATTGCCTCTCATCCTGTCATTTAGTACTACTGGGAAGAGTCTGATCGCATCTCCTTTGCTCCCTACTCCTGTCAGGTATTCACACACTTCAGTAAGAAGACTCTCCCTGAGTCTTCTTTTCTCAAAGCCAAATGATCCCAGCTCTCTCAGCTGCTCTTCCCAGCCTTGTCCTGTCTTCATGCGGGCAAACCTTCCTGCAGTGTCATGGATCTCACTCACTGGAACATGCATGAAAAGCTTTTGATTAAACCTCAGCCTTATGGGAGGGTGCCAGCATCTTCCACCCAGGCTGATAATCCATCTGCGTTATTCACTATGCTGACACTGGCCAAGCACTGCCTCACTAGTGCCACGTGAGACAGAGCAGAAAACACTTGTTATGACGACATGAAATTTCAGGAGACACAGACATCAGTAGGAGTAGGACCATACAGTGTGGGTTTGGTTGTTGGTTTTTTTTAAATGCATCATTTTTTCCACTTTGGAGTATCTGATGCAATAACCATGTCACTGTTATTCTCTGTCACATCCTTCCCACATGACAGTGGAAACATCACTTTGAACCAGCATTCTGGATGCTCTCTTTTCCCCCACACTCCCACTCCAGCTCTGCTTGCCATTAAGCTTTCTTCAGGTTTAACACATGCTTATTCTTTCCATTGGCTGCAGAATTTCTACAGTGTTCCTGCAGGTTCTAGACCAAATTTAAAAAGTGAAAAAAAAACCCAAACACCAAAAGCCTTCATTGGATAACTTCACTTCTCTAGCATGATATATTTCATACTCCTCTGGGCTTTTTCTTGCTTTTTCTGTCCCAAGTTGGGTCTCCCCTCCATGTAAAAAGACCAGGCTAGCCACACATGCTGCCTGGAGAGAGTAGCCAGTTCTTCAATCACCAAGAAATGTGACCATGAGGAAAGTCCAGAGATCAGTCTCACATCCTAGGAAGGGGACAAACAAAAAAGAATGGGGAGCTCTCTTAATTCTTGTACACACTAAAAACATCATTGGGATGTATTCTGATCCTGATGGAAGAGGTCTTGGTGCAGATGACCCTCACAACCTTTCTTGCAAAAGGAATGGGAGATCTCTCTTTCAACAGGATTCGGCATGCTCTGTGGTAACACACAGATAGATCCCTCACTCACATCACAAGGTCAAGGCATTGTAGGGTGGAGGGAAGGTAAGCCTGTTTCAGAAGGAGGGGAAATTCCCTCTGTGAAGTTATCTAAAACAAGATGAGGATGTTGGGAAAAACATAATTTCCATGTCAATGTGGTAGAATTTGACCTCCCACATCTACAAGAATGGTAGAAAACAGTTTGCTCTGCTGTGCAATATTATCCTTCAAAACCAAGTTACAGTAACTGCCGTGGACATTCCAGGGTCTGGGAGCTAATGATGATAAAAGGCAGTTGCAACCAGACAGTGCTGGGAGAAAATCAAGTGGGAGGCCCAGCCTCTCCACCAGCATTTGCAGACAAGCAACACTAAGCCTTTCCGAAGGGCGCTGTCAGCAAACAGGAGCTTAGAGGAGCACTTCAGGTTGGCAGGAGGCAAGCAAGAACATATCCTCCTGTTAGCCTTTTTTTGGGAGGGGGTGGAGGAGGTATACGTTGCCAAAGGAGCTGGTTTGACAAAAATCAAGGCTGGATGCCTCTGTGCACCAGTGTAATGGGAAAGCCCTTCTAGAAGCAGGAAATCCTGGAGGCACTCCCCTTAGAGAAGACTTGTGTGCAGGAGATCAGATGGGGGACTCCTCCATGCCCGAGGCCCAGTGGAGATAGATATGAAGAGATGATGCTCCTGTGTCCTTTGGCACATTTGCTTGTAGTTGCCATGCCCCCCAGAATAACTGCTTTTTCCTTTAGCCATTTCAAGGCGAATGCATTTAGCAGAAGCCTCCCATAGGCTCTCCCTCACCTCCTCTGTCATCCTTGACCCTTCGGGGAACCCTGAGTCTGGCTCCAGCTCTACAGCCCAGAACCTCCTATGTTGACTTGGTGTCAACTTTCCTACAATACGGATTCCTGGCAGCTGAGCTCATTTCACACAGGCATGTGCATGTGTTCCCAGTTCTGGTGACTGATACCTTCAGTATTCCCCATGACTTCACAAATAGTTTCATACTCCAGCCATATAACTTACTCCAATGTCTCTCATCTCCTTCCCCATGGAGTTGTGAGAACACAGGGATTAAAAAAAAAAAAAAAAAAAAAAAAAAAAAAAAAAAAAAAAAAAAAAAAAAAAAAAAAAAAAAAAAAGTAAAAAAGAAAGGAGAAAAAAAAAAAGAGAAAAAAAAGGAAAAAAAAGAAGAGGGAAAGGGACCAACAGGAAACCAGAGCAGACATTACTCCTAAGGAAGTCCATGAGTAAGGAGCAGTTTGGTCTGGTGCCAGCTTGCCTAGCCATGACTCACCTATCTCCTCCCCACCACTGTTTCTTTTTTAATTTGAATATGACATCCTCCACTCCCAACCTGATGTATGTGAGTTCCTTCCACTCCAGAGGCTGGAGCTTTCCCCAGGTGAGCAAGGGAATTCCATCTTAACCTCCTCCTTACTGACAGCAAAGCAACCCTGCTCTCCATCCCACATTTTCAGAGCAGCTTTTGAGTTCTTCTGGCTGAGGAGATGGATTAAAAAAAAAAAAAAAAAAAAAAAGCCATCTCAGCACGAATTTTCTACCTCTATCCCTTTCCTTTTTGAAACCAAGATGAAAGGATTAGCGCTTTATTTGCCTTTTAGTCCAGGTGGGCTGCTCTGCTAGCCTCTGCCCCATTTACCATTCTTGCAGCTAACAGCTGTCTGGATTGCAGCTGCTTTTATGAAAGAAGCCCTGAAATGTGCTACAACTGGGCACCTGGCAATGCTGTACCCATTTGTTCATATTGAAGGAACATGCGAGCTTTTCATTTTTCACGGCAAAGGGAGCTTTTTAATGACTTCAATTAACAGAGAAAAGAACTCCAGTTAGCTCTTGCTATACAAAAAAAGTGTCCACAATGTCATTAAAACGAGATTTACAAGTGTCATAACTCTCAGCAGCATAGTCAACAATATAGCCAATCATTACAACTGAGCACCAAAAGAGAAGAGGGGAATATCATACCAACCGAGGAACTGGATGAAAAGAAAGAAGTATGGGGGAAAGAAGGTGCAGAGGAAAAAAGAAAAGTCTTTTTTTCTTTTCAGTCTAAATTGATTTTATTCTACAAAATGCTATTCAGTTAAAATTGTAAAAGCAAAACCATTGTAATATGTTCTTTCTTTCATAGCAGCAAGCTTTCTCTAACAAGCTTTTTGTTTTAGTGCAAATAGTGTAGGCCTGTAATTCAGTAAAATAACATGAACAGAAAAGAGAGAACACCAGAGAGAATGCCTCAGAGCTGAGATTCTTCAGGAATGAAAGAACTATATCAAGATCACCAGGAGCAAAATAAGGTCCCACTTCAGCAGTCATCTTTAAGAACCTCCTTGGCAGAAATTATTTCATTGCAGACAAACAGTAAAAAAGAAAAACCATGATCTAAAACTTTTGAGGAAAAAAAAAAAAAAGATAATGGTGCCCCCAAACCTTCAGTAATCCTCATGGTCGCCTATTAATCACTGAGGCTTAATTCCACCTCTGACTCCCGCTTCACAGCAGCAAAATGCTGCTGATGCTTTCAATTTGGCCCCAGGAGAGTGGGATCAGAATCAGGCCCTTTTTGTATCTGAGGATCTTAAAGCAGACTTTAGTGACACGAGTAACATCGCTCTAATAAAGATGCACTATCCCTTATTGATGTTACTTTTGAACTACACAGTATATCAAGATATATACAACAGTTTATCCTCTCACTGAGCAAAAACAATTGGATACCTATTTTCTACACATTTTAATATGGTTTTAACATCAAGTAACCACAAACAAGAAAGTGGAATAACCCTTTAATCATACAGGATAGGAGGGGAACAATTAAGTAAAACAGGATGGGATTTTATTATTATCTTGTATTCTGAGATTTGTCCTGAACTCCACCTACTGTTCACAGAGGAATGATAATGCATCTTTAGAAACATATCTCTTTTTACATTTTATACAGACAACAACAAAACCCAGAATCTTTTATTTAAGGAATCAAAAAAAAATATTATTAGCCTAAAAAAAGAAGATTGGAGTATTTTTAATGCTTTCTTTATTATATCCAAGTCTTAAACAGAAAAAAAAAAAAAAGATGTAAACATGATAAATAAATAAGAAATAAAATTTAGATTGTTCCCCCCACCTCTTAAAATGTTCAACTTGGCCTTCCTAATGAAAATGAACTTGTGTCATAACAGTAAGATTTCTTACATTTCAGAAGTCTGTTTTAGAATGAAAAAAAAAAAAAAGCAACACCAAAAAGGAAAAAAAAAGAAAAAGGCAACAACCAAACACCAAGAATGTGAGTTGGGAGGATGTTAAATTAGTGGCGGGCAGATCTGCTGGAGCAGGCACAAGACGGCTGCCTGCCAATAAATAGTAAGAGACCAGGGAGAAGGGAGGTGTCTTAGGTTTGTTTTCATTTTGTTTTTTCTTTTCATTTAGGATGAAGGCCAGGTGGATCCTACATACAGTAAGCAGCAAAATTAAAGGTTCAGATGAACTAAACAGATAATTTAAATAATAATTATAAAAAATGCAACAGAGAGCTACTGTCCCCAGCATGTTGGTCCCAAATCCCATCATCACACCACAAGTAGTTTGAGACTTACCCAGTCTCCACACCTACGAGAAAGGAATATATGAAGGCAATGCCACAACTGGGAGGGGGGAAGGAGGAATGAGGGCAAAACTGGAATGGCAAACATCAACTGTAAGCTGAATGTTTCCTTCAGTCCAGTTGCTACTGCTCCTCCCAGTTTGGCACTGATTAATTTACGACGTTATGAGAGGCTTTGTTAAGCCAATCACTACGGGGGTTTACCCAATACCAGCTGAAATTCCCTGGGTCCTTTTCTATTGACTTCAACAACTTTTGGTCAGCACTAGTTATTAACAGCTCCCACACTCTGATAACATGCAGAACATGGAGACACTAAATTTAGGAATCGGCAGGGGATTTTGGGGACAGGGAAGACAATCAATTCCCAAAGAGAACACAAGAAAAAAAGAATGCAGGGCCAGACCAAAACAGCAGCAGAGCTCAAGTTGTACCTGGCTGCCAGAAAACAAACAAAAGTAAGGCTGATCCACAAAATACAAAATTCCAGAAACCAACGATCCCATCACAGACATCCTCTGAAAGATTTGAGGGACAAAATGGGCAGGCACAAAGTGTTTGGGGCTTTTTCCAAACAGTAGAAAATAATCCTCTTTTTAAGCAGTTTCACATAGCTCCCATCAGTATCACAGGGCAGGAAAGGGGATCATCCCATCCTGTCTCTGAGAAGGTCAATGACGAGGCAAGAGGCAGCGGGCAAGGACCAGCTGCAGCTCCTTTTGGCAATGAATTCAGCGACCAAAAGCAAAGGTAAGTTTTTGTTATTCCACCAGTTATTCCACCTGAGGAGGCACCTGACTTCCTGAAAACCCTAGGAGGGATAGATGTTCCTGATGTCCCAGGAGACAGAAATACTGGTCAGCTAGCCTCAAAAGTAGCTGTATCACTTTAGGATTCACCACTTGTCGGTGCTGCATTCTGCTAAGAAATGGGTGGAAATGACATGCAGAGATATTTTATTGAACAGCTTTAAATTCTCAGCCTAGACCGGCCCAAACAAGCATTTGGGAAAATGGAGACAGAGAAGCAGTAGTTTCACCTAAAGTGATATCATCTACATAAAACCCGAGGAAAAAGAGGATCCTCTGTGCTAACTATGGGAAATTTAAGGTCTACTTTACTAAAAAGGAAGTTCGGATGTACATTTAAGGACAGTAGAACTCCTTTACCAATTTTACCTGTTGTGTAAGCTCAGTTTGAAACCTCTAGCACCGTTATAAGGATGGAAGTGTTTAAGCAATAAAGAAAAGAATCCCAATCAGCTTTATGAAGCAAAAATATCACTCATGTATTTATTTCTGGCAGGTTTGGTAAATACTTGGGTTTAAAAATAATAGTATTAATAAAAAAGCAAAGTCTATCTTTAGAGCCAAAAGTAGTGTCCCTTTGAAATGACTCAAGGAATGGGCAGTGGCCAGGGTTTGCGGGAAGCCAGCTCTGAGTAGAAATCTGGTTCCACAAGACTGAACCCTATTAATTTCCAGTGGAGTTGGTGGCAACTGCAGCAGTTTTGCATCTCATAGGACTGGCTCTAAAACTGTATATTGCATTTCTCCAGGTCCAGCCTGACCAAGAAATACTCTGGTTTCAGTTGACTTAAAAAAAAAAAAAAAAGAAAAAGAAAAGAAAAAAGTATATAAAAGAACAAGAAAATATCACACCAAAATAAATAGCTGCCACCACAGCTTCAATAGGCAGGACCAAAGAGCCATCCCCTAAGTGGCTTAGCTGGCAAGCTGGGCAATCCTAGTGTGCACAGGGTCACAGTTTGTCAGTGCCTTGACATCAATAGGGATGGAGCTTGGCTCCAGGTAGGAAAAGGTTACACACATTACTGTTCTCAGTAGTGAACATCAGCACTGGAGAGCTTGGGCCCTCTGTGAGCACTTAGTAGTAGCAGCCAAGCCCACAGGCTGGAGAAGACAAGGACCCAGGGCTAGGGGAAGAGCCCTCTGGTTTGGTTTTTCGTCTTCAGGCCAATCAAGACCAAAAAACCCCTATCAATTACAATGGAAAAAAAACACAAAAAAGGCCAAAGACCGAGGTGCAAATAATGCTAATCAATTTTCCTCTGCTGTCAATGTATCATTTGCCAGAGTTTATGGCTAATATAGCTCTCCTCTAGTTCAAAGAAGTCAAGACTTCAAACATGCCATTCCTGCCTGGTCAGGAGTGCCATGTGGCCTGTGCTGTGCTGGAGGTTGGACCCCTACCCTCCCCTTAATCTCAGAATTGGGAATCTCTGAGCAAACAGCACCCACCAGTAAGAGCTGGTGGATGCATGCTGCTTTGTTTCCCAACAGGGACAAAAGTCAGCAAGGATACAATCAGCTAGTTTCACCCCCTTAGCTGCTGCCTGTCTCCATCGTAGATTTATAGACATCTGGTGCCACCTCCTTTTCGTTAGCATGTTCTGCAAATATGCCCAAGGGGAGGGGAGAATTTACTACACAGAAAGAGATCAGCCTCTGAGTCAGGAGCTCTGATGGGAAGGAAGATGCAATACTCCCTAGACACTCGGTAGCCTAAGAAAAGTAAACAACAAGCAGCAGACATGATATCCAGCAAACCAGGGTAAAACCCTGCCAAAGACACTGGAAAGTGCCAGACCAGCAGCTTTTGAGGCTACTTTGGCCCTGAGATGCTAACTTGTTTTTTTTTTGAGGAGCCCAAGGGGATAAATATATCTACATTTTAAAAGAGAAAGGCTTCCATATGAACCTCCTGCTACCTCTGTGCCCCAGGCTAGAGATTACAAGCTCTGCCCTTGCTGCTGAGCTCTTGGGCTCCTCTTGGTCCCCCTCCCTCCTGGTCCTCCCAGCTGTCCCCCTCCTGTCTGGGCAACCTACATGTTTCTCGCAGCCGCTCCCAAGAGGAAAGGTCCTAACAAGCCTTTAGAGTTCAGAGCAACCGGATGAAATGTAATGGGATCGACAACATTGGAAATGATAAGCGCAGAGAGAGAGAGGGCAAGAGAGAAGCTGCAAGATCAACTAACCAGAATGATTTAGGCACAGAGCACAACTGATCAGATCAATCCAAAAAGGAAAGGGATGACTAGCAACTGTCTGCAGCTCGCCTTCAGTCCCAGCCAGGAGTGCTCCCCAAGTCCACTATGGCCACAAAGAGGTTTTCATAGGCAGTCCTTACAGAGGGGACAGCACCCTCTCCAAACAGTCCTGGCGTGTCAGTCCCACCCTTGCCGTTGCCTGCCTCCAGGGAGCTGGTGTTGGTCCTCACTCTCTTTCCTGGAGCTGTAGCACTTCCCCATCTTTGTTCTTGCTGCCCTTGTGCTTGAACGATCCTGTGCCTGTCTCTAATCCCACGGAGAGGGGCTCCCCCCATGGTGCTGTGGGTGGATGTAACACACTGGCAAAATGGGGGACTGCGGGGGGATTACAACGCCAGCAAGGTGGGAGAGTTCAAGGAATCCGAGGACTGGTCCCCACTGCTGCTGCTCCTCCGGTGAGCTTTGGAGCAGGACTCAGAAGGGGAGAGAGGAGACTCCTGATCTAACACGTTGGGGTAGGTGAACACCAAGTTGGAGGAGCCAGGAGTGATGGCTGGTGTTGAGGTCACCACGATGGGAGTGTTGAGTGCCTCCTCCCCATAAAAGCCTCCAGCAATGCTGATGGGCTTAATGACAGACCTCTGGGCTTTGTCAAGGACCAAAGAGGAAGATGGGATCTCTTCTTCCACAGGCTCCTGCTTCACCACCACTGCTCCACTTGTTCCAGTCCGAACGCTCTGGAGGCTGCTCGACGGTGGGCTCCGACGTTCCTCGGGGCTGATTTTGCACACAGGGCTGTGAGCCACCAGCATAAACTCCAGCTTCTCCTTCTCCTTCTGGAGCTCAGCAATCTCCTTTTGCAGCACTGACTTCTCCTCCTCCAACACTTCAGTTTCCTGCAGACAAAAAGGGAATAAATAAATACCAAGGGCTCTGAAACTACTCCTCACCTGGCCATCAAGTCCAGGTCCCATCTGGCAGAGACAGATACACCCCAGACTCTTCACGAGCTGAGCAGGCACCAGGTCATTGCCAATTGAGCATCTTGTGTTTCATGCATCTACTAGTGGGCTATTTCCAAACTTAACCAATCTAAGGGTTATAAATAATCTTCTCATGAACTCACCCTAGTTTTATGATGGCCAGCTTCTGCCACTCTGTCTTGACCCGTGACTTCAGTCTTCTCCCTTGCTCTCTGCCTGACAGACACCTTAGCAGAGAGGACCCAGATCTCCTCTCACTGTTTTTTTGTTAGGCTAGTCATATTCTTTTCACTTAGACAAGAGTTAGTGTATAGCAATCTCTAAACTGTTTCCATTTTCTTTCTGTAGTGCGTATTCCAGATTAGGTCTGACACTTGCCTGACTCTTGCCCAAAGGACTAACACATCCCTTGACGCATCCTACGATTAACACATTTACCTTTCCCATGGTCACATAACACTGACGGCTCATATTCAATCTGTGAGCAATTAGTCCCTTCCCATATGAGGAACTCATAATTTCACAAAGAACTCACCCTCAGTCCTTCAGGATACGACTTCCCACTTTGCACTCCTCTCACTTCTATTACTTTAGTCATGACATTTATGTAGGATGTCTTGCCTCCCTTACACTGAGAACACCTCCTGAATTCTAGTCAGAAGCACATTTCACTGGTGTGCTTTCACTGCTGCTGCTGTGCTTGTTAACAAGATCACTGGATAAAACCAGCCCCAGGCTGGTCCTTGAGCAGAAGCACTGGAGCTTTCCCTTCAGCCTCTTTCAACACAACCCATCCCTGCTGCCTCTTCAACCAGTCCCTTACCCACCCCTCGGTTCCTACGCTCAGCCCTACCTTCTCTATCTTAGCTAATTATTACCCCTGTGGCACCAGGGCACACGTCTCTGCAGTGCTTCCTTTTTGAAGGAAGGCAGTTACCCCCACCCCATGCACAAAGAAAGGCTGTAGCTTTGACAGGTACACATAACATCTGCCTTGTTTTCTACTGCTGTCAGATGATCCTTCCTCTTCAGTGCTTTTGTCCTTACAGCCTGCCTTTGAAGCACACAGCACCTTTATTTTCACTTACGGAAGGAGACCAGAGTCAAGAAGACTCATGCTAGTTGGGAAGCCAGAAGAGAAGAGAGCTCCTAGGACATTCTGGATACTCAGCAAGGAGAATTTAGGGTCCTGAGCTCCAGGCCCAAGTCCTCCTCATCCTCCAACCACTGTTGATGTAGGAGCAAAGCTACTGGGCAGCCTTGGAAGGGGAAGGCAGAGTGTCTTTTGAAGCATCTTCCTCGAACATGCTAGTGGAGGAAGAACAATGCCCTTCGAACTGGTCCGAAGGGCAGGAGACAAGGAAGGAGAAACGTATGCAGAGCACGTACCGCCTGGAGTTTCTCTGTTAGCTCTCGGCGCCTGTTACGACACTTAGCAGCTGCCAATTTGTTCCTCTCTCTCCGGATCCTTCGCTTCTCTTCTTCCTCAGGCGACAGCTGTGGGCAAGTGCCAAGAAAATCCACAATCAGATCTGATGAAGGCATTCCTTTAAGTTTGTGAGGATTTAACCGCAACACAAAGGAAAAAGGCCTGATCCAGCGGGATGCTGAGCACTCCCCTCTTCACTGGTGTCAGCAGAAGATGAAAGCACACAGTATCTCTGCCTGCACCAGGTCTTAGCAGAAGGGTGAGGAGAAGATGGAGCAGGGTGCAGGGAGAAGATTGTGTAAGAGGACAGTGAATCTGCACCAAGGCCAAACAGATAAAAGATGCTCTGATTGTTTCACAACTTGGGTGGTACGTTAAGCAAAACCAGAGCATGATGTTGTAAGTGCCTCTTTCTTGAAAGAAAATATCTGCCGTTTCCCACACAATAATAGTTGCTCGCTTAAAGGTCGGGGATGGGATAGAGGGGGACACAGGGAAAACAGCAGAGCTCCCATGGAGTCCGTGAAGCAACAATGATTTATACCACCCAAAAATCTGACCTCAAATTTTTGAGCACTCAGCTAGATAACATACTGCTTCTTGCATCAGCAGGCAAGGCTCCAGTGATATCAAGGGCTTCCTGAGGCCAGCTGACATCCTCACTGATGTAAATCAGGAGCAATTCCATAGGAATCCATCCAGCTACACTCTTGCGAAACCAGCGGAAGCGAGCAGGAGCCCACAAGACCTGGTCAAGTTATGCCTAGCTTCTGGGGTTTCGGACGAGGTTTGACAAATCCCAGCAGCAGCAGAAAGGTTTGTGCTGCTGCCGAGGCCAGGGAGCCGGTAGAGCGGCACGTGGACAGGGTGAGCACGGCCCAGCTCTCCGCTGTGGCACACGGCACGTGGGAGCCACTGCAAACAGACCACCACGGGGATTCAGGGCACACGCTCAGCTGGGCATCCTCCTCCCCTGGGGATCCACCTCGTGCCCTGGACTTCAGCCTCACCGAGCTGGTGTGTGCTACAGGGACTCTGGGCTGGCGACTACAAATCAAAGTGAAACCTCAGCACCCTGCAAAGCACGTGTCAGGTCTCACACAGTGCCAGCAGAGAATGGAAAGAACCACCCTTTCACAGAAGCTTTCGGTTTTAACATCTTCATGGACTCTCAGTGTTGCAAATGAGACATCCACCCTTTTACTATCTTTTCTTTTCATTGTTAGTTTTACTCTAACCTAACCTCGTTCTGGTTTGTTTTGGCTTCCTCTGTCTCCTTAATTTTGATGTTTGGAGTTTCAGTGAATTTACTTCAGCCTCTGGGCATTCAGCTTGCTCATTTCTGCTTTTTTTCAGGATCTGATCTGTGCCTGTGATTTCACCTGCATGTAATGCGAGCCCCTGGATGCTCACTGAGCAACACAAGCACTTCTAGGACTGCAAGACACAGGATTTAGGCCCAAAAACTTTTCCGTCAGCAGATCACAGTGCTCCATTTTAGGGTGAAGAGTACCTCCATTCTGCTGGGCAGCATATTTCCCCCAGTAAGGAGCCCCTGCAGGCACCCCTGCACTCTCCCCTCTACAGCTCTGCCCACTCCCTTTCCAGCCCAGATGTGTTCACGGTAAAAATGTATTTGTACACAAGTATCTACAGTGTTGCGAAGCACTAAGTATGCACACAGAAGCTATGCTGACTTGGGGCCTCTGTGCACAGTTTTCAAGAGCCCTTCCACGCTTTAGAAGCGTAGATCTCATTGAAATATACTGGGAGCAAAATTTCTCCTCCCAAGGCCTTCAGTCATTTTAAAATTATCTGTTTCGAAAGCTCTGCCTTGTAAAAATAAAATAAAATTAAAACAAAAAAATCTCATAGACAGGGCTGAAACCCCTAATCTAGACGTTCTTAATATTTTACCAGGTCTAAAAAGGAATATTCCATCAGTGGTTGCTGGACTAGTTTGAAAGCAGTTGGATTTGGCACTCTTTGTGCCCCTGCTGTACGTGTTATCCATAGCTTGTCCAAGCCCAATACGTGCACTCACTGTCAGGAACATTCATCAAAACAGGCTCTTTTCATAAAGTGTTACACAATGTTTTCCAAAAAGGCACTCCGATGGGGTGTTCAAAGCACCAACAGTGGAAACCTGAGCCAAAGAGCCACGGTAAAGTGCCCGGGTACTGCCTTAGCACGTGTCTAATCAAAAGGACTTGGCTTTGAATGACCCACAATGAACGCCTTGCAAACAAGCCACAGGCCAGGAATTGCTTGGCAGGCATCCTTCAGCAAATAACTCTGAACAACAAATAAAGCGGAGAATATGGTGATCTCTTCACGGCCAATTTGTGAACACAGAGGCAGCATTTGTCAAACAAATTAGTTGTTGCTAATTATTCCTCCAGTTCTCGTGAGACCTTCCTTGCCTTTGGACACCAGCCCTGCACGCAGGAAACTGGGAAGTAGCTCCAGCTGATGGAAGGGGCTGGCACGTACCCGAACCGCCACGGCTGCCCCATTCCTCCTCCCAAAAAGGGGTCCTGAGTGCACCCATACCAGCTCCCTGCACAGAGGTACTGCTAAACTCTGGCTTTAACCTCCTAGGTCTAAACCAGACAGCAACTCCACATAAAATAATCGGACAGTGAATCAAAACAGATGACGTGGAAGTAAAAGTAGGGCTGGTGAGACTTATTAGAAACAGCCCTCACGCAATAGTGTGTGCTCTTGTATGGAGGGTGTGCAGCGCGTCTCATTACACTGCTCGGCAGCAACCCACACAACTGCTGCTTGGGAACAATTTGGGGAGATCTCGTTTATTCAGATATATATTTTTTAAAAAAAGAAATCAGCCTAGCAGTGTGAATAGCTGTTCACCAGACAGCCCTGGGGAAAGCTGTTTCTTATTAAGAAAGAGATCAACTAAGAAGAGATCAACAGGGCTTGAAAGGATCTCCAGAAGAAGATGAGGTGCCTGTATCTAGTCTACTGCCCTGCAGATCCAGGGTGCCAGCTTGATAATCTCATCAGGAGGCTGAGCACAGGGCAGCAGGGGTACAAGCCACCCCATTTCAGTTATGAAAATGCCACCAGGTTTGGAGCAGAAAAATCTCTTACAAGATCACCACCTCACTGCTGCAAAGAGATCAAGCAACTGCATGTTTGTAGTGGGAATGTGGATTTGGACCCCAGATATTCAGAAGGCTCTCGCTACTAGAGCTGAGGTGCTCTAGAGAGGCTGTTCCTCCCTGCATGATGCTGGCTGGTACTGGGGGTATCATACAAATTGAGACTGGAGCAATGCTAGCTGCCACAGAGCAGACAGAAAACCCTAGGTGATGTAATTCGGGTGTCAGATTTGTAAAGGGACCTACATGAAAGCTCTTCTGCTTGCTTGGAGGTTTCCTTCTGCCTAGAGCAGCAGAGACACTCAAATTGAAACCCAGGGCTCGACTTCAGAGTTTCACCTGCTTTTGAAACCGAGCCACAGTGTGGCCCAGTGGTGCGAAGCATTTGATGAAGATTGGGTAAATCTCACCACACAATGAGGAAGCAGCATTAAGAGTCAGCCTCCAGCTTACACCCTACGGTACCCTAAGAAACCCCGGCACCTGTACAGTGCTGGGGATGGACCTCAGTGCTCCCTTCTGGGACTGGGAAATCCCAAGAGGGGGCAAGGGGGAATCCCTGTACATCTGTTTTAAAGGCACTCTCAATGGGCTCTCCCCACTGCGGTTACCTGCTCGTCTCTTCGTCTCCGTCCCACTGTGGTCCCGATGGTTTTGATGACACCAGGGCGCTGAAGGGCTGTGTGTCCGGCCACCGAGGACAGCGGGGGCAGTGGGTGGCTGTAGGGGTGCGAACGAGAGTAAGGGCTTGACATGGAGGTGATGACGGTGGGCTGGACCATCCACTGCAGGTCTTGGCTGGTTGTGATGGCGTTGATCGTAGGGATAAAAGCACTGCCTGATCCTGGCATATCTACTCGAAATTTCTAGGAGGAGAGGCAGAGGAGAAGAGAGACAGAGAAGAAAAGAAACCGTCAATGAAAGCAGAACATAAGTGGTTACTCCGAAACCAGCTAGGCCCTCAGGAGTGGCACCAGTGAGGATCAAAGCAGCACCTGAAGCAAAAACACCAGCAGCTGGTGCCTCTGCAGCATCCCAGGCTGCCCCTGCCTGCCACAGCCCCCTGAGGAATCACTGGGCTCAGGCACTTTCCCTCTGGAGCAGCCTTGCCCCTCTCCCAGCCTCCTTTCTCTTCCCTCACAAACCTCCCCAGCCTCCCCTCCCAGGCAGGGTCCCCACCGCTGCCACCTCCTGCCTGTGCCACCGCTCCTTCCGGTGGGGAGCAAAAGGGGAATTCAGGAGTTTCTAGAGAAACATTTCTCAGTGAGCCCAAAGAAAAGGAAGAGAAACTTCAGTTTTGAAATGCCCCTACCAAGAAGGGCAAACCCTTCTTCTGCCACAGGACTGCCCTGAAATGTGGGCTTGGTCCACAGAGGGTTTGGTATGGCAAGAACAGCAGCTTGCCTCTTCTGCAGTGGTTCTGCACTTGCCACACACACAGGGCGAGAAACCCGGCCCCAGGATGGTTACGTGCGAGGATATGTATTTTAATAGCAGCCTATAAAATAGGTCTTAGGATTCAGATCGGACAAGTTCCCTGCAGCTCTCTGCACTGTCTAGACAAAACAAGGCAGCAGTAAAACCAAGGCAGCAGGTAATGATCGCCTCCAAAATACATGTACACCTTGTTTCAGACAGAGGTAAATCCATCTGGATAATATGCTGGCACTAAATTGCAAGGAAAACAATCGCCTGTCCCCGGAGGGGGAAGAAGGGGAGAAAGAATGCTTTTGTCTATGCTGAGCTCCTTCAGGAGGCTTTCAATGGTTAGACTGGGATTAACAGACAGACATGCCTTGCTCCAGCAATCAGTGTGCAAGGGACGGGGCTTGTAGGACCTGCAGCCATCACCACCACTGATTTGTAAGCCTTGAAATGATTCCGTGAAAAACACGCGTTCTTGGGTCGACAAACTGGCTTCCCAGAGAAGCGAGAGCCCTTGCATCAGCCTGACCTCAGCTCAGGTAAGCGTCCCAGATAAGGGACAGCACTTCAACACAGATTTCCTTTTCAGGGTGTGCCCAGTTGAGCACCTTAAGTGCTTTGTTAAACCAAGGCTACTGCAAATAGTATTTCACATTCTGATAGCTACAGCACTTTGGGCCAGCATTAGCCAGCTGCCAACGCCTGGAGAGCAGGAGATCCAGTCTGAATACTGACAGCTTTGGACAGCTGAACATCTAGCAAGAAAGGATGAGAGAAGGAAGGAGTGAGTCAAGTTAAGCAGGTGGGGGAATTACACAGAGAAGATG